>NW_027370555.1:0-35228 GCF_046119375.1 Phyllobates terribilis | reverse complement strand
AAAGCGAGCTGATGGGAGATTAACGGCGACCGGGAAGGACTGTGAAAGGGAGCGATGAGGAGGGGACGTCGATGAAGAACAAGAAAGTGGATTGCTGAGAAGATGGGAGTTCAGAAGTCGAATGACTAAAATGCCCTTATCTAGTAAAAACGCTAAAAAAATAACAGACTGAACACACACCACACAATCAAGGAAACAAACGGCCTAGATTACTACTCACGTACTCATAAATTTCTTTGTACTCACATGATCCTTCTCCGTTATCTATGATACTGTAGTAAAATTAAATGTATTTATATGATATTATAGTAATTTAATGCACTGTATCTGTTTGAAATGGTGAGTAAGAAACTTAAAAGAAGCATGGTTTAAAAAAGGAAAAGCACATTCAAAATTAAATATTAGATTTCTCGATTGTTGAAATTTTGCATAGAATAGAGCCAACTATTAAGAATTTCAAAACCTCCAGGCACTTGCTCCGGCGGTTGGAAGTGGGGAAGAACTCATAAGGTGTTGTGTTGTTTCCGTCTTGCATAAAGGCTTGAGTTTGAATCCCACGGTCATGCTATTGGAGTGAGGTCTTGCTCGCGATTTTACCCCCTGTATGTGTTGAGGGTTTGGTAGGTCAAGGCAGCCTGCGGGACCGTATCCCATTTTTTAGTTAAGAATTTCAATACTTTTGATTTATGCCAACCTCAATAAATAGTATTTTTCACTTGAACCAATAAACAAATATTATAATAAAAGTAAGTAAGTCATGTTCTTAGTGACTTAGCCTAGAGTGATTTTCTCTTCAAGCTACTGAGAGTTTTTGAAGACACCAAAAAAGTAAGGAAGAGTGGGTAATCAAAGAAAATATGAAAATATATTTGCAAGCCATAACCCTAATATCAAAGGGAAAACTCAAACATAAAATTAGAGGAATAATCAAATCACAAAATTAATAGAGGACTTTTCATGAATTAAGTAAACCCTCATCACAGATTCAAAGTAAAAGCCTAGCTAAATTGATAACGATAAGAGATCAAATTAACAACTAGAACCAATCACAAATTGAATTATCCCGAATCACTACAGATAACCATATATAAAGAAAATGAGATATAAAAGGGGGCAACATATGATAAACACCTCATACGGGAGATAAAAAGAAGTCAAATAACAAGTGAGCCTTGTGAGATGAGTGGCCTTCAATTTGTATGAGAAGTGCTCTCGATCTCATCACATATATACATCGGGTGTGGTAATTGAGGAGGTGAGCTAATTTTTAAATGAGAGTAGAAATTAAAGAAGAGGAGGCCAGGTTACAACAAAGGAGATCATAGGTTGTCGTGAATTAAAGGAGGTGGGAAAGCGAACGAAAATTAATATTATGACTTCAAGAATATTAAAGTGAAGGTAGTAGAGGGATACACCAATTGAACGACGAATTGACGCATTCGGGAGAGTATTTACTCGTTGAAAAACTTAGTTATATAGTTTATATATAGATTATATTATGTTTAGATTTAGATTAGATTATATTTGCATTTATTATTGTGGTATTAAATAGAATGTTTTTATTAAGTAACCCTGTACACATTTTAAAATGAGGTGTTTGATCCCTCTTCACTCAAAAATTGTTTTTTAACCCCTCTTCTCTTAAAAATTAGTTTTTTAACCCCATTCCCTTAAAAACTAGTTTTTTTGACCCCCTAATGATGACACAAGGCCACATGGGTGATGAAAAAAGTTCTGGTTGTGATGACAAAAGATGTGATGACAATAGATGTGATCATAATAGTAGTGATGACAAAAGTATTATTCCAAAAGTATATCAACAGTCTATAACCTATTCATTTTTTACAAAAGTGTTATTCCAATTTCATTCCTATATTTCGTATATCAACATTTAGATTGATCAAAATTTCTACAGTAATAAACCAAAGTTTGTCTCAACTGGACAAAAAGCTAAGCAAGAATATATAAATTACGACATTAGCTAATCAAAACATGAGGGTAACACATCTGTGTGTTGCTTAACAATTTACATTAAACACATACCATATAAATAAGGCACTTCTTTTTTTATTCATCCTTTTTTACTTTCTAACACAACTTTACTACTCTCGGTAGACGCACCACTTCCGCTAGAAGCTCATCCAGAACCGGCGAAAGCTACACATCCAGGTGTGCCAATAGGATCAACGCAAGTGCTCTTGGAACTTGTCATGCCACTTCCCCCGGAAGCGGTTATCTTCCAAATGCACTGCAATAATCAAGTTCCGATCCTTTTTTGCAAAAAAATAACTAAAATAGAGTCTTTTTCACCATATTTTGACAAAAAATAATTCGATGTACTACCCTATAGCATTACCGAGATGAGTACCAATGTGGTTTTCTTGTCTATAACTATGCTTTGATTCATTTACATGTTATATAACTTATTCCGAGTCTAATTGACGATCAATTGGAAAAATAGTATTTGATTTACTATCTAAAGAAAAACCGGGATGGAGATCGAGGTGGCTTCCTTATCGATAACTGTGTTTTGTTCCATTCGGATATCACATAACATGTCATGTGTCTATTTAACAAGAATTTGATGAAATATTAGGTGATTTATTAACCTACAGTAGAACTGTGATTAATATTGAAGCAATCCATGAAAAATAGTCTTTATTTACTATTTGTGACGAATAACGCATAATAGACATTTTGCATTAATAACAACATGAAATAATGAAAAATCGATAAAAAAATATAAAGACATCATGAGCGGAAAAAATATACTCATTTCAAATGTTAAAAATTAACCATATCTAATGGTTTTCATCCCTGAAGTGTACAATATCATGATTTAGTATATATTCCTTCGTTGAAAGCCATCTATGACGTGTACATTTTACTACACGCGGTAGCTAGCGTGCCAATAATGCTGGTTCATGACGTGATAGAAATCCCGATTTTGAACGTGGACAAACTGGCGGTAGCTTCTATCCCCGTTCTGGCGGTAGTTGTTGTGCAATTTCCGGAGGTAGTGATGTTGCGTTAGGAAGTAAATTTAAGGTATGTCATTATTAACACCCTATAAATAATGTTCAATATATATAATATCTCAAAACGGCAAAATTTTGCAAAGATTTTATTTTACGAAGTTTTTTTTAACACCTTGCAAAGATATAAGCTAACAAAAATTTTAAGTGAAATTATTTTTATTCATAGATTTTTCATGGAAACCGGCCCATTTTTATCTTTATAACAACATGCCCATATTTTGTTCAAAACACAACCAATTAAAATGATGATCCATTCAAATGACAAAAACTTTGGATTCCAGTATTGCCGACAAACCCTAATGCAGGTACTCACTCCTCACTCCTCTCTAGTCTGATTTCATCCTCCTCAATTAAGAAATCTATCCATCTCATGTTTTCTCCCAAGTGTTGGGCGACCTCGAGTTCCAGTCTAAACTCATCGTCCAACACCTCCAGTGCGGTCAAGATCAGAGGCAAACCCTTGTGAAATATCACCTCGAGTTCCAGTGAACTTTTTGTCACCAGCGGTTGCGCGCTTCACCGAGGATGCGGGTGGGGCTGAATCCTTAGCCGTCCAGGAGGTCACGAAGTCAACAACGTCGTTGAGATGGTAACCATGAGGGGAAGGGCGAGAGAAGGTGGAGGGTCTGGGTGAGGAGACATATGGATTGGGAGACGGTCGAAAAAGGGGAGGATCGAAGGAGGGAAGATAACACATTCCATTAGAGTTTTGGAGGAAGGAAGGGATTCATGGACATCTCTACCCTCATAAAATCTACCTTGTAGATATCAAATCGTTTACAAGTTTGAGTTTTTCCTCTCTTTGGTGTCATGTTTTTCATAAATTTTGCATGAATGTGTCGGGGATATATAATTTTGAGTGTTTTTGGGTTCGAATTTCAATTTATAGAATGATTTGTTATCTGTCAGTGTTGTATCTTCACAAATTTCTCTTAGCTTTCATCTTTAAACTCTAATTGGCTTATACTTCTTCAAATGTTGACATATGCACTATTGCTAGTATGTAGATATATATAAAATCGAACATAGTTGTTCAATTCACACATTAGTATATACTAAACTATGAATATGTTGTTCATATTTCTATTTAATTAAAACAATGAGAAACATAATTTGTAATCACAAACTGTCCAATAACATAATTTCTTCATATCTTATTCTTTAATAAAGCTCTAAAATACATTTGTTTAATAGAGAAATTGTACATAGGGTAGCCTTAAAGCCATTACAATTTCTGATTGTCCATTCTTCAGTGGAGTTAAGCATAATAAAATTTATTGCAACACACATTGAAAATTTGTAGGAAATTATATAGTAGAAAGTTAATTCGTAGAAACCAATACTAATATGTAATTAGCAAATAACTTCAATGAATTGGAAATGGAAATTCGAAAGGGTTATTCAAAATGCTAATAAGTCTAAAGAGACAAATAACAATGATCGCATGGAGTAACAAATAAGAATACTAGTTTACACAAACAACCAACATAGATTCATAGAAAGTTACATCCTTCTATGTGTAAATGTGTGCTTTTAATGTCTATTTGAGAACCATATGAGGATAACACAAACAACGTGCATAAATAAAACCAATATTAAAAGAAAATATGAATCTGAGTAAATTTAGAGAATACTAGTTGATCACCCATGCCATGCACGAGGTTTTATTAATCAATTGATAAAAAGAATATTATATATAAATTATATCAAATTACATTGAAAATCATATTATAAATCATATTTTTGCATTAATAAGCATTCATGAAAATTAAAAAATCTTAGTTGAATGACATGTATATGAATTTATAATTTATGTAATGATAAATATTAACTTATAGTTGATATATGCATCAAATTTATTATTTAATTGATGGAAAAAAACTATATATGTGGATCCTAAAGTTAGATCTAAATTAAAATATCGATATATTTTACAAAATAAAGTAAAAATAAAACATCAAAGATAATTATCCCTAAAATATAAAAAAATCAATCTTAAAAACATGTGATCTTAAAAACAATGAAATAACTCCAAAAGAATTCTCTAAAAAAATTGGAGCGTTATGGTTAAAAATTATAAAATTTATCTTAAAATAGAAAAGAAAAATAATTAAATAATTATAAAATATGTTTTTAATGAGGTGAGAATTGATATGACTTACCTAAAATTCAACACATTAATGAAATTAATGCTATAACACAATGTAGACCCTTTAATCTAAATGTGATATATAAGCGAAATTATTACTTTATTTGGTATTTTTTTAAAATACATCATTATCCAATTTAATATAACATAAAAAGAATATTAACTTGAATAATGATGTATTTTAAAATGATGTGTTTTCAACCCATAGCGAAATGATCACTCGTGCCATACACGGGGTTAATTAATCAATTGATAAAAAGAATATTACATACAATTTGTATCAAATTATGTTGAAAATTATATTATAAACCATATTTTTATATTAATAGAATCCATGATAATTAAAAAAAATACTTGAATGACATGTATCTGAATTTATAATTTATATAATAATAAATATTAATTTATAGTTAGATATATGTATCAAATTTGTTATTTAATTGATGAGAAAAAACTATATATGTGGATCCTAAAGTTTAATTTTAAATTACAATATCAATATATCTTATAAAATAAAAATAAGAAAAATAATGTTAAACATCAAAGATATTTACCCCTAAAACATGAAATCATCAATCTTAAAAAATATGTAATCTTAAAAACAATGAAATAAGTATAGAATCTATCTTAAAATAGAAATGAAAAATAATTAAGAAATTATAAATTATGTAAAAATACATCATTATTCAGTTTAATATAACATAAAAATAAATTATGAAATACATATTGTATTGTTTTTTTATAGAAAAATATATTAACATAATTACTTTATTTAGTAAAAGTTTTTTTTCTACAAAATACATCACACCAATGGATTCAATTTTGATAATATAAAAATAAATCATAAGATACATATTGTATTGTTTTATGTTTAGTGAAATATCTTTATGTAATATAGTACTAATTTGGGGAATAAAAAATGTAAGTTTAGAAAAGAGATTTATTAATGTTCTAATTATTAAGTAAGTTTTAGAAGCATAATATAAATATAGTGATTAATTAGATTAAATTATAAAAACCTTCTCAAGTTATTCTTAAAAATATGGGAGTTAATTAAAAATTAATAATTTAAAAAATAAAACAATAGAACCAATATGAACGGTAGAGTTAATAGTAGATCCAATTAGAAAACTACCTAAGAAAATATAGTTTATAATATTTAATATCTGTTAAAAATATATGTCTATATATGTTTAAAATATTGATATATATTTGGAAAATGAAAATAATGTAAATCTGTAAAAGGAATTTTACACATTTTAATAATTAATTTATTTTTAGAAGAATAATTTAAATTTAATAAATTAAATAGATTAAAATAAAATTATCCTTGGAATTTGTTCCTATAAATGTGGTAGTTTACTTAAAAATTAAATGAGGGAGGATAATATCACCAATAAGAGAAGGAAAATTTGCTAAAATTAAGGAAACTATTTGAAAAGAGATAGCTTTAATATTCATAATAATATATATAAGTTAAGGAAAAGTATCGGGTAATAATACATTCATAAGCTAATAAAAAAGAATGAATCTCAGCCGTTGATTTATTGCCAGTTGTCCACGATCTAACGACCGGTACTGCACGCGTGGGGGAAGCATTTTTTTCCCTTTTTTGTTCCGCTTTTTTCTTCCTCCTGATTTTGTTAGTGAACGTATTTCAGTACATTGGTGAACATTTAGTATTAAATTGATGAACATATAGCTCAACACTAATGAACATTAACCCTAAAATGTTTGATGAACATTCATCTCAATAATAGTGAACATATAGCTCACAACTGATGAACATATTTTAAAATACTTGATTAACACATAGAGCGTGGATTGTAGCCTGGTTTTTTCTTCCTCCTGATTTTGTTGGTGAACGTCTTTCAATACATTGGTGAACATTTAGTGTTATATTGATTAACATATAGCTTAACACTGATGAACATTAACCCTAAAATATTTGATGAACATTCATCTCAATAATAGTGAACATATAGATCACAACAGATGAACATATTTTGAACACATAGAACGTGGACTGTAGCCGGGATTGCCAGCGTGGACATGTGCGCGTCCCCGGCCGTTAGATCAAGCACAAATCAACGGCCCAGATTCATTCTTTTTTATTATTTAGTGATTTATTATCACCAGATTCGGACCCGTAAGTTAATACCTTTAATGATGTGGCTAGTAAACAATTAGTAATTCAATGATATGGATGATGACGTGGCTTTATAAAAATATTGATTTTTAGTGTAATTAATGTGAGAGCGACATATCGGCTGTTTCAATCTAAGGCTGGCACATCAACAGGAGGACTCTTCTTTAGTATATAGATAGATTAGATTCAATTATAAATACCTTATCAATTTGTTTCTGAAAATATGGGATTTAATTAAAAAATATTATTTTGAAAAAAATATGATAATAAAACCAATAAGAATAAGAGAGTTAATAGTAAATCTAATAAGAAAATCTATCTATATACTAAAGAGGTGCCCTCCTCCTTATGTTGAAAAAATATTGTTTCAGATTTTTTAGATTATTTAACTTTTTAATACTTTTTAATTTTTTTATTTAAAAACTTTATCTCCTAGAATATTAATCGTAATAATATTATTGAGTTTTATATTAGATAATCAAATCCCTAAAATCTTATCAACTATATTAAGATTATTATATATTAAGTCCGTAAAACCATATTGATTTGTTAACAATAAAATCGTATTATATTTACTAAATTTTCTTTATATTTCTATAAACTTTAAGAGTGATTTTGCTATATAATCTTATTATATAGATGAAATTAACAAACTAACCTCCATTTTATTATATGTCTAAACTAACCCCTTGATGACACTTTCAGGTGATGACACTTTCAAGTGATGACACTTTCATATGATGACATTTTCATGTGATGACATTTTCGTGTGATGACACTTTCAAGTGATGACACGTTCATGTGATGACACTTTTTCACTGATGACATTTCTCAATGACACGTCAGTGTGGCACTTTTTGCGTTGATGACACTTTTCAAACTTAAAAATAGTGTCATCAAACTTAAAAAAAGTATAATCAAGTTTAAAAATAGTGTCATCAACCTTGAAAAAATGCTACTAAGTTTTAAAATAGTGGTAACAACTTTGAAAAAGTGTTATCAACCTTGAAAATAGTGTTATCAACATTGAAAAACTATCATCAAATTTGAAAAAGTGTCATCAAGTCTAAAATTAGTGTTATCAACTTTTAAGATAGTGGCATCAACCTTTAAAAAGTGGCATCAAGTTTGAAAATAGTGTTATCAACTTTTAAAATAGTAGCATCAACCTTGAAAAAGTGTTATCAAGTTTGAAAATAGTGTCATCAACCATGAAAATTTGTCATCATATTTGAAAAAGTATCATTAAGCTTGAAAATAGTGCCATCAACCTTGAAAAAGTTTCATCAAGTTCGAAAAAAATGTCACCAAATCTTACATCCTCAAATAAAAGGACAATCAATAAAAAATAGGTTTTACAAGTAATAAATTGAAGGATACCTCTAAGACTATGAATAAGGATCCGGTGTGAAGTGCCCTTATGGTGTGAAGTGCGAAGTTTCTCGGGTACACATATAACACGCTAATGTTCACATATAACACGCAATCGTTCAGTTCTAAGGGGATAAAAACCACCCAGAAAACGTAAAGAAAAAAAGAAAAAAGTTCACCATTAATTACAAAAATGTCACCGCGTGGATTCATTAAAAAAACATCTTTTAATCTCATACCTCCATTTTCTAATCTAATGGCTCAACATTCTTCACATTTCACACTATAAGGGCACTTCACACCGGAACCCACCTCCTAAGACTATATTTTTTCCATCTGAAACGGGCTTCATTCTCGTTAGGAATAAGTAACTCAGCAAGCTCAGACAGATGGCGGAAGTGCTGAGGTAATGTAAGTTGTATTGCATATATCAGAGGTAATTCTTTTTTCACGTATATTATCTGTAAATCCAGTAATCGAGTAACAATTGGACGTGCACTTGACCTTCCTGTTTATTTTGGAGATGCCGGAAGTGATTAGGTAATGTAAGTTGTATACATCCATTGTATACATATGTTCAGTTGTTGATATCGTTGAGTTGAATTTCTTAGGTTTTGCATAAAGTGGGTGCCTCTAGAGCTTGTGCTGCAGCAATTACTTTAGATAGCCTGAGTGCGAATTATAGAACTGTGTGGGTTCTAAAGAAACATTTTCCAAATGTCAGGACTTTCTCCCACGCTCATGATATCATTCATGGTCTTAATTTGGAGAAGGTTGGGGATACTGTAGTAATAATATTCTAAACTACTCTTCCCTTGCATTGTAAAGAAACAACATATGCAATACTGACATTTCGGAACTTGTAGGTTGTGCCAGAGACCTTGGAACCGAGTCTTCAGCTAGTTGCAGTTGTTCTTTCCCAGGTCAGCTGTTGTTCTTTCCCAATATGCATGATACAAGCATAATGGGAATAACTGTCAAATAATTTAGCAGTATTCCATTGATTGTTAGTGCCAATGTAATCGGACACTAACTCTTCATGATCCATATTCCCAAAGTTTTTACCTAAGGGTTCATTCTCGATCCAATTGTCCTTCCAGAAATTTATGGACTTTCCATTACCGATGAGGGTTGTTAGTCCTGACCTAAATTCTGGTAGAAGTGAAATAAGTCTGTTAAATTGCCAAGAGAATTTTCCTGATTTCTGAACTTCAAAAATGCTCTTGTTCTTTATAAATAATTCTTTTATAATCCTAACACAAATATTTCCGGTGAGCACATGATGCGCCGGAGAAGTTTCATTTGAAGGGCTTTGTTATTTTCCAATGAAAGTCTAAGACCAGCACCCGTTTCGTGTTTCGGTTTACAAATTTCCTCCCAACTCAATAACAAGTGAAAATTAGTGTTAAAATTATTCCAAAAGAATTTTTTACAGACATCGTCAAGATCCTTACAGGTACATGACATGAGAAGGAAATATTGCATTAAGTAGTTGGCCTTACAATTTAGGTTTGCCTGGATTAAGGTTTTGCGCCCATCTTGAGAGAGAGATGACGCTTTCCATTTTGATAATTGTTGTTTAACTGAATTAACAAACTCATCAAAAACACTTTTTTATCGCTCCTTTTACAAACGATATGCCTAGATTTTTATCTAGTTTAGAAGTGATTTTAACATTGATCTCTGCAGCCAGTAAGTTGGCAGTAGTAGTGATCACATTAGAGGAGACTTGAAGAGAGCTCTTCTCAAAGTTGATGGCTAAACCACTTTGTAAAGCAAAACTATGAAGGAACTTCTTGATGAAACAAATATTGTTTAAATTTGCATTTGGTAGAATAATCGTGTCATCAACAAAACTCAAAAGCAGAATCGCATAGCCATTAGTTGTAATACTAATTCCAACATGTCTATTCTGCCATGATGAGAAGAATTCAAGAGATCTCAACATGAATTCCATTGCAATGATAAAAATAGATGGGGAGATATGATCGCCCTGTCTGAGGCCACAAGAAGGACGAAATTTCTTCCCAGGCTGGTTATTAACCAACACAGAGACCTTGACTGTTTCAATGCATTGTCTCATAAGGGAGATCCATTTACTACAGAAGCCAAACTTTGAGAAGATCTCGCAGATAAAATTCCAATTGATTTTGTCGTATGTCTTTCCCATATCAATTTTGAGAGCCATCCATCCTGGGCTTTTTCGTTTGTTAGTATAGAAAAAAGGGAAAATTGCATGAGTTGAGAGGATATTATCTTGAATAAGGTGACATTCAACAAAGGCCTCCTTGCAATGGTCCTATTAATTTTGGTAAAATATTTTTAAGCCTATTAGTCATTACTTTTGGCAGAATCTTATAGGAAGAATTACATAATACAATTGGACGATAGTGATTCATGTTAGTTGGGTTTTCTTTTTTAGGAATAAGGGAGATAAATGAATGATTCCAATTGCATAGAAGCTGACCAGAGTGGGAAAATGCTTTGATAGCTTGGAAGAGTGGAGCTTTAATGATTCTTCAATACGTCTGATAGAAGTCAATTGGAAAATCATCTGGGCGTGGAGTTTTCTCGCTTGGTTGCTCAAAGATTGCTGCGTAGACTTCTTGTATTGTTGGTAATTTAGTGAGCATCTCATTGTCAGAATTGGAGACAAGTTCTGGGACGACATTAAGTGCATTATTGTCCATACTGATAACGTTATTAGTTGTGAGACGTTCTTGAAGTTTGTCTGTCATGGCGGTTGTGATTTCTTCCTGAGAATGAATTAATCTTCTGTTCTTTGTTTCAAAGGTAACGATTGATTGCCTATAAGATCTGATATTGGCAACCGAATGAAAATAGGAGTTATTGTTAACTGAGAGAGTGAAGTGCTTATGTTTGGCTCTTTAATAAAGGTATCTTGTTTGGAATTGTAGGAGTCTTTTGAAGCTAAGAGTGTGATTATGGATTTTAGAAGAAATAATTGTGTTATTTGGACTGTGGATGAATTGCTCATGTAAGTTTTGGAGCATATTTTCTGATTTTTTAATTGAAAGAAATTATGACTGGAATTAAGCCATGCCCAATCTTTAAAATATTTTGTAAGAAGTTTCAATTTTTTGTGAGAATCAAAACATATATGATCCTGTCATTTTAAAATTCCATACTTTGGTTACTAGTTTTGAATATGTAGGGTTTATGGTCCAAGTGTTTTCAAAGCGAAAGGTAATTCTAAGATTGTTTTGATTCATTCCTAGAGAAAAGGAAATCAAGCAAATGATCTGAGGTAGTAAATGGATGGTGTTTAATAACCAAATTAGGGAAAAGAGGAACTAACGCAAACGAAATAAGAACCCGGTCCAGATGCTCAAGAATATTTCCTATCGTAGAAGATGACTTTTTCTAGGTAAATGGAAAGCCAATTATTTTTGTATCTACAAGATTAAGAGTCCCCATAGTATTTTGAAGTCTAGTGAAGCGTGATTGTGTCGGGACAAGACTCCCAACTTTATCGGAAGGGTAGACTAACTCATTAAGGTCCCATATTATGATGCAAGGTGTGTTTAGGTCCAAGATTGTCAAAGTAATAAGTTTCAAAAATTCATTGTTTTCCCCCTCTCCAGAAGGAGCATAAACGAAAGCAATAAGCATATTGCTCCTATTAGAGTTAACTTCCATTATAATTGTGTTCTTAAAAAATTTGACGAGCTTGAACGTTCGGAGTGAGTGAATGTTATGGTAAAGGAGCCAAATGCCACCTTTTGTCTCCGTGGAGGGAACACAAATGCACTTGTTGAAACTAAATTTCTTAATTAGATGGAGATTTGGTTCCGACGCTTGTTTGGTTTCCGCAAGGCAAAGAATATCTAATTTATGATTTCGTTGAAAAAATCTAATCTCATTGGGGAATTCGTTTCTCTTGGTTCCTCTACAATTCCAGTATCTAACATTCATTAAAAAAGAATGATAGGATGCCTTCTACAAGGCTAACCAAACTATCCAAGGAGTTTGGAACAAGCACTGGAATCATACCAATTAACCATCCAAATGTAAGTCAAAGAAATCAAGACCTCCACAATTTGTGAATAGAGGGGAAGCCTAAAGTCCATATTATATTGAAGAAGGTAAATTAGGAGAAAATCCATAATAATTTTATCGATCAAGTTTATATTTACAGAAGCGAAAAATCAAAACATTCAATTTATTAAAAACTTTCTTCAAGTCTTTTCTTAGCAAAGTGGCTTAAAGATCAATTTCCATAAGAGCTCTATCCAATTTTCCCGAGGCATTCCTGGTTGCTCCCAACGTTCTCTCGCAGCCCAATTAAATATCCCCATTACTACAAAAATGAAAAAAATATCTAGGTATCCCTATTGTTAATGGTCGCGTTTGTAACAATCTTTTTGATGATTATATTTCCAATTTTCAAAAAACAACTAGCCAAATGGAAAGCAAATTCTCTTTCTCAAGCAGGAAGAATCCAATTAATTCAGAGTAATCTCTTGTCAAAACTTAATTATTTGATGCAGTGTTTCCTTCTTCCTAAAGGAGTTTGTCTTAATATAGATGACATTCACAAAAAATTCTTTTGGAATAAACATAATCAGAATTTTCGCCCTTTGATTAGCTGGAACAGTATTTGCAAACCAAAAGGTGAAGGGGGTGTTCGTTTGCGTCTTGCTTATGAAATTAATGTAGCACTACAAATGAAATTGCTTTGGAGAATTTCGACCAACCCAAACTCTCTATGGACCACAATTATTGATGAAAAATATTTAGCCAACTTCGACATCCTCAATGTTCAGAAATCAATTTCCTTTTCATGGCAATTTAACCGTCTACTCTCTATTAGAAACAAGTTTAAAAGCCTTATTAAATGCAGATAGGCAATGGCACTAAAATTAAATTCTGGACTGATAATTGGCATCCCAACCCTGATTTATCCGTTTTTATTTGTCCCAATGACGAAAACACTCCCTTAAACCATTTCTGGACCCCTGATAGTCAATGGAATGTAGATCTTCTTAAGCATCTTCTTTCGAACTCCATTGTTGAAAAAATAATATTTGTTTATATTCCTTCCTTCCCCGCGGATGATACAATTATCTGGTCTCCCTATAGTGATGGTCAATTTTCATCCCAATCAGCGTTTCATGCTACCAAATCGTCTACTAACTACCTTCTCTACCAATTAATTTTTGGAACCTTGACCTTCCCCTAAAATTAAGAATTTCATTTATAAGGCTTGTTCTGATTGCTTGTCGACTTTTGAAAGACTTAGTAGATTCTTCCATCGAGTCACTGATCAATGCTCCTTGTGTCATAGATCAATTGAAACTTCCAACCATATCTTTTTCAATTGTTCCCTTAGTATTGATTTATTCTATTGGTTAGAAAAGAAAACTGGGAACTCTTACTCCCTGACTGATTCTGGAGATTTCCTCACATCTCTTCAGAATTTTATTAACTCCAACACAAATGTTCTTCTCGCCTTCCTGATTTGGTGGAATTTGTGACAAACCAGGAAAAACATTATATTTAGAAATGAAAATAAACCTAGATTTACAAGCTTTAATTCCATCATTGCAACTGCCTTAACTCAATTCGATATTTAGATTAAAAATGATATTAGATTATCTCATAAAATCGATCCCACCGACAATACTCCAAAAAATTTGTCTTCCAAATCCAGAAGGGGCTGGATTAAGCCTCCTCGAAACTTGGTGAAAGTTAACTTTGATGGCTCTTTCAAGGATGGCTCTGGCCATTCTGCGTTTTTAATTAGAGATCATACAGATATGATTGTACAAACCGGCACTCGTGAAGTTCACGCTACGAATGCTCTCCAGGTCGAAGATTTAGCTGCCCTTGATGGAGTTAGGGTTGCCATAGGCCTGGGTTTCCTTTTTGTCGTCGTTGAAGGCGACAATCTCACAGTTATTAATAGTTTGAAGCGCACGTGGAAGGTTCCCTGGAAAATTTACGCAACCATTCAAGACATCCACACTTTGAGTTCCTCTATCTAGACGATCAAATTCAATCACATTAAACTTCTCGATAATCAAGCAGCTGACTTCCTCTCTAAATCCAGATGGACTTCAACAGAGATTTCAAAAGTTATTAGCAGATTCTCTTTTACCCCCATGGTAGACCATCAAGATCCTCACCAACCACTGTACTCCCAGATTGTGGGATTTTATAAAGATCATCCATGATTTAGGCCATCTTTACTTTATATTGTTTGTTAAAAAAAATAAAAAAAGTTACTATGCAAAGTACAAACCTGGGCCGCCCACACTCTGTCACAAAAAAATGATTCAACAAACATACAAATTATAAACACATACATACAAAAATGGTCACCACTGACAAGTAAGGATGTACATTCGAAACACCACAGTTTTGGCAACGTAACAAGGGCTTGATGAAAAAGCGGAGGCCCAGCAGCACCAGACACCCACACCTGCATGTGCTGATCAGAGGTCCACAAAATAACAGTAACCCAAACCTGCTCATAAGCCCCAAAAGACCAACAGCCCAACAAAGTAGATTTAACAAGAGGATTCAATGATCATAGACAGGAACAAACCATCTCGGCCATTTGAAATGTGATAAATAACTTGAAATGTGATAAATAACTTCATACTTTTCTGAGAACAACAGAAGGCAACACCAGTGACCTATAAAAACACCATAGACAGGAACAAACCATCTCGGCCATTTGAATTCAATGATCATTAACGAGCCTTTAGCAAACAGTAGTAAAATTATGATAGGCAGATAATCACCAAGAAGATAATACCATAAGCAAATAGTTTTATTAATAAGAGTCCAACTCTTAATATAATTGCTACTACCCAATGCGCACACTATAAAGGTAGCCACTATACAAGAATCCCATACACATGAGATTCCAACATAGACTAAGTTATGAAAGCAGAAAATATAGATAGACATACTAAAGGGTGTGTCACAACCCAATACAATCTTCGGATGCATCATTATTAAACTTCTTCATTCTTATCCTTACCATTGTTCTTATTCTTTTTCTGCTTCTTGTTACTACGCTTCTGGGCAGCCACCATCTCAACCTCATCTTCCTTGATTTCTAGAGCTCCGGACGTAGAAATTCCTTCATCGATAATCTGAATCTCATCTATCTTTCTAACATTAGTCGAACTAGATTTCTGAGAGAGGTTAGGAGAGTGTTTCTTGTCCTGTTTACTTATCTTACTGTTTGAGATGTTGTCAATAGCCTGCGTTGTCAATAGCCTGGTTGCTGCAGGAATTGAATCAAGAAAGAGTACCAGATCGGGATTGGGTCGGAGAAAGACAATTGGAGAGAGGTAGTCAGTGGTTTGTGAACGTGAAAAGTGAAGGGGAGAGTTATCGTTTCTCTTAATTTAGGATTTTATATGGATGTTAGTTTTGTATCTAATAAAAAAGGAGGTTATTTTATAAATATAATTAGTGAAAGAGATTAGTTTGTACAATTATTTCAAATGTTAACTGTATAGATCTCGATCTAACATCTACGTTATCTTATTATATATAATAGTAGTATTTGTCCTACATTATTATAATACAACATGCATATATCGTTAATCAAATAATATCATCGACCTTTTAAATTTCTAAATCTTCTATCTATATACTAAAGGAAAGTCCTTCTACTTATATGGAGTCGAAAGATTAAAACAGATGACATGTCACTCTCACGTTGATTTCAATTAAAATTCTAATTTTTAAGGATGCCACATCATCTTCCATATTATTAAAGCTATTAATTTTCATAAGCTGCGTCATCAAATCTATTAATTTATATACATCAAAAAATATATCAACCAAGAATTAGCACATTTGTTGATATTTTTAAGATTATTTAACTTTTTAATATTTTTTAGTTTTTTATTTAAAAACTATATCTCCTAGAATATTAATGGTAATAATATTATTGATTATTATATTAGATAACCAAACCCCTAAAATCTTATCAACTATATTAAGATTATTATATATTAAGTCTGTAAAACTATATTGATTTGCTAACAATAAAATCGTATTATATTGACTAAGTCTGTTATATATTTTTTTATTAACTTTAATTGTATAGATCTTGATATAACATCTTCGTTATCCTATTATATATAATAGAAGTATTTGTCCTATATTATTATATAATACAACATGCATATATCATGAATCATATGTATGAAATTATAATAAAAAATCTTAATTATATATTTTAAGATGATGTTATATTTTTTATTTTCTTCTAAAACCTAACATTAACGATGTGTAAAACATAAATTATAATGGACAATAGTATTTACATAATTTGAAATAGTTTTATATTTTTAGTTAAGATATTATATTTCTCATACTATTTATATTATATATATATAACCAAAGTAAAGTTTAAGTGTATTTTTGCCACTAATATTATATATGTCTTCTTTTATTTGTTTAATCTATATAACCTCGTGCTTGACACAGATGATCAACTAGTTACACCTAAGAACATATTGGTTAGATTAATGAAGGAGAGAGTTTCAAATGAGATAGTTCTAATATATAAATGATATAAATTATTACATGTTTGATTCTTAGAGAAGAAATATAATTCATAATATATATTATATGTTAAAATATATGTCTATATAGTTTTAAAATATAGTTATATATTTGAAAAATGAATAGTAATCTGAATTTGTAAAAGGACTTTTAAACATTTTAATAATTAAGTTCTTTTTAGAAGAATCATTTACATTTAATAAATTAAATAAAATTATACTAACATTTTATTCCTATAAATACAGTAGATTATTAAAAACATAAAAATAAATGAGAGAGAATAATAGGACTAATAAGAGAAGGAGGACTAGCTAAAATTAAGGGAAAAACTTGAAAAAAGATAGCTTTAATATTTATAAATAATATATATAATTTAATAGCATTAATGTTTTGGCTAGTGGAAATTAATAGTTTTAATAATATGGACGATGAAGTGGCTTTCTCAAAATTTTGAATTTTAAGTGAAATTAATGTGGGAACGACATGTCAGCTATTTTAATCTCAGACCGCATATAAGCAGACAGACTCTCCTTTAGTATATAGATAGATTAACAACATGTGAACAATTTGTAGGAAAATATTAACAGAATATCTGATGAATTATTAGATTTCAAATTATTCAATTGTCAAGATATGAATCATATTTGCTTGCATTGTTTAATTGATAATCTAAGTTTTTAGTTTGTTGTTGTTTAAATACTGAATTAATAACTTAGTTTAATCACTTAGTTTTCATTAAGCAAAACTAAGTGTTAAAATACTAAATTCAAAATACTAAGCGTTTAAATAATAAATATATTCTTACCTCTTAAGTTATAGACTCTTCACTTTATCGAAATGTGAACATTGACCTTTTCAGCATCCCCATAAGTTTCAGTTATCTCTCAAAATATAATCAAATAGCTAATGCCACCTACACAAACGAAATTGCACTTTTTTTAGATCTCAATGATAGTAATTCAAACAATCAATAGAAGTATATAATAACTGAACAAACCTTAAACAAACGGAATATTATTGGAGAGCAAATAACTTGAAATATATCTATTGAAATTGAACTGGTGAGTTTGTGTATCTGGCAGAGATTTTAATCCCTTATATAGGATATGAAGAGATGTTATGACCTGACAGGGTGTGTCGTCTCGACATTCTTCTTTGCACGCTTGGTGGGATTGGTTCGCAACATGCTCGAGACGATCGAACAATATATTTCTGAGCCGCTTATTTGCTTTTATAAGAGTTATATATTACACGTAGAAATTGTGTAATGATGTAATCTTTAGCAACACTAGTGTGAATGTTGATAGTGTTACTAGAGACATTATTAGTACTTGTCGTTTTAGGATGGTGCATAAGTTCAATACTAGAGGTAGAAGAGGGAGAGTTATGTTGAGCAAGATGTATGGATACTAAAGTTTTGGGGAGGCATTAATAAAATTTATTACCATTTGGAAGAGAAAAAAAGAGTCCATTAGAACGTGGATTCTCAATTGTTGTTTGTTTAAATTAATAATGAATAAAATAATTTAGTTTTTGTTATTTGATTTTCTATAACAACTTTTATCCTTCATGTAGCTATGTTAGTGGACAAATATCTAATTGAGAACGTTCTATATTTTGTGAGTTAAAATAATAAAAAAAGTTATTGAGGGTAATTTATTGATAGATCAAACAAAGCTATTGTGGATGAAAATCTAACTAGAACTATGTTTTTGTACGAGGATTTAAGCAAAATATGAGGATTTAGGGAATCATATAAGGATTTTAGGAAAATATGATTATTTAAGCAAAATTTTATTAGTTACTATCCAGAATTTCAGATTCATTTTAAGAATTTCAAAATTCAGTGAATTTCATATTTTAGAATTTCAAAATTAGATTCAGTTTAGGAAAACAATTTCATATTTCCGAGTAAGTTTTGGAAAATATGAACATTTTGAGTGGAATATCTATATAAATAAATTAAGCAAATAACTGAATATTTTAAGTAGGCCAAAAAGATAACAAATCAACATTACATATGAGGATTTGAGTAACCAAAAAGAAGAAACTAAATTCAATAGAGGAATCTAAAAATTAACGATTCGGTAACGTTTTTAACACTTTTTTTGGATGAAAATAAATTCTCATCATAATAAGCTTTTATTTAACAATTCTTTTTTCTTTAAGTTAGTAACGTTTTTTTATTTTAAATTTAATAATTCCGAGAGTCAACTAAACTGTAGAGTATAGACTGATTCTAGACTGAAAAATTCTGTTTCGGTGAGAAAATATGATAGTATTTTAACCTTACTGTAACTAATCTCATAGTAAAAATTTTTGAAATATGATTCAACACCTGGATTTATTGGGTTAAAATAATTCTCATCAATCGATTTATTTTCTACAGATCTTGGATCAAGCATGGTGGCAAAGCTAGACCCTGCCCATCGTTTTGGGCCTCATCCACAAATATAATACATACTTCATGAAGATGAAGTTATCCAGGTACACAATAAAAACTCTCTTTTCAGCCTCTCTAATTATTTGAAAGACGTTCGATTTAATATATAGGTTATATATGGATTGTTAACTTGTCATTAGAATCGCATCATTTTATCAAATAAAAATTAGAATCGCAGTAGAAGATACTTAACTACATGTGTTTTCAAATGTTTTAACTCTCTAATTAATCTTACCAATTGAAACTTTAAAGTTTGTTTAAGTCAAATTTGTAGATAGCTCATTTTTTTGTAGTAGAGAGAAAATGGAAAATAGTAACTAAATTACTTTTTTAGCACAAATGAACAAATTAAAAAATATTTTTTAGCAGAACAAAACACTCTCAAAATAATATCAATAGAAGAAAAATAAATCAACTCTAAATTCGATGGAAATGAAGGTATAGAAAGAGAAATAATTTCCATTAAAAATTTAGAAGAGAAATTTAATAACAATATCCTTAATTTAATCAAAACAACAACAAAAAAATCCAAAACATTATCCTCCAACAAAGAAATAATGATCAAACAAACACAAAACCATCAATACTAACCAATCAAATTAATATCTAGAAAAAAGAAACAATAAAGATCAAGTATTAATACTAATGCCTCTTCTTTATCTGAATCCTCTTAGTAGATGATGATTGTTGAATAAAATATCGCTAGCATCTTTCAAATCTATAACATTAGTTGAACGCATAGTAGGTGTGATACTACTTTGTCCCGCTTTCACAAAGGATGGTTCACCTTGACTCTATAAAATCAAATTAATAATAAAAATTAATAACTATTAAATTGTTGTTTGTAACATACCTCTTGGTCATTTTTGATTGTGCCTCAACAAAATCTGGCTCATTTTCGCATGAGAATGATGCAACCTTATCCTGAATATTAATAATATTAAATAGATATGTTAGTTATTAATAACCTAAAATCCGAAATATGATGTAATATAAAGTATGATTAAATAAATAGTTTGTTATAAAAAATATTCATACCTTCGTTGATGCCTCCTATTCGAACTTTGCAATTATCGATGCATCTGTGTACCCAAAACCCTTGTCATAGTTGTTAGAGTCAATATTAATGTTGAAAACACACTTTTCCCCTATCATAACATGGAGATCCTTGGGTATAGAAAATCCCAAATCCTATATTGATTAAAATAGTCAAAGTTAAAAAAACAATAAATAGTGTGAAATCAATGAATTAGAAAGCATAACTCTATCTATCTTGAGAAACTACTTACATTTATGGTTGTGGTTTATTTTACTTAGAGGCTTAGAAATTATGTTATTTTTAATAATAGGATTGTTAATGATGATGCACTTTCTAGTGAGATCATCTCGGTTTGCAGATTTTGTATGGTACAGAAGCTAAGTACCAATAGTAGACATACAGCTATGATGCGGAGGTTGTATGAACACTAGTTTGTATGTGTTGGCATTTGTAATTTTTTTTACCATTTGAAAAAAAAAGAATCTAAGATATTGAATATATATCTAAATTAACTCTATATACCTTGCCTATGGAATCCAATATGGATGTGACAGTTTTTTTCTAATATATTCTCTACTTTGCTATCAAATATAACAAATGTTGCATAGTCAATTCCACCATTAACTCTTGCATCAATCTTGAATCTAACATACATAAAACAAAAAAAATGTAAGGTATAAATTATTAATATGTGATAAATATTTAAAGTTTGCAATATTATTCAAACACATAATGAACTAATTGTTGATTTATAAAATATATACCTTTCCACAACATATTTGACATTGCTTTTACACCATCTGCACCAAAATTTTCCATCTTCTAGAGAAACCTTCCTCCTACATACCTTGCATGAGCTATAATACCATCCATGTTTATCATCGATATCTTCAATTGTTGCCAGAACTGCGCACGTGGAATCCTGCATGAATGCAATAAAACATTATATATAATTGTGTAGAGTAATACTTTTAAAAAAATAGTCGTGTTACCTTTGTTATCTTTTTTACTTCCTCTATTGTTCTGAACAAACTAATATCTAAATAATCGGTCAAAGTAGAATTAGGTGTCTTGGGAAACTGAACTAACTTAGGATCAACCGACACTGGATTCAACCCTATAAAATTGCAATTAAAATTTTTCAAAAATATTACGAAATAAGGCATGTTGCAAATAATAATAATAAAAAAATATTCCTATAATTAATACAACTAAACCTATTCTTGAACTCAAGTAGTTCAGGTATAGTATAGTCTTCTATATAAACTCTTGTACCCACAGAATCATTGGCCAATTTGATTTCACCTATAATCAATTTTAAAGGACATATTATCATCAATAATATAAATAGCTAGACATCTATTATATTTTATCTTCCACCATACTCTGAAATATTTTATACCTTTAAAATTCTGTATTTTGGCAACTTGTATGATAATTATAGTAGAGTCGTTTGATAAAGAGTGAACATAATCTTTAAATTGTTCAACATAACCATCCCATAGAGTGTATTTGATGACATCGTTCTTGCATTTTAAAGATGGATCATCGTTATAATCAATACTAAATTGACAAAATTAGCAATAATAAATTAAAACGAATTAGGAATATTAACAATGTACAATTACTAACGTGCAGTTATTACATAATTCTATGTGTAGTTAGTAATTTTTTTTAGCATTCACATATTATCCATTTTTCCAAAATGATTTCTATGTGCAGTCATTACAGAATTTTAGCAATGTCTAATTACTAAATCATCGCAGTTTGATTCTTTTTAAGAATAGAAGATCAAAGTTGAATGTGTATAATAAAGAATTCCATATTCAGTTTACAAAAATATATTATATATTAAATTAAGATCTACAACAAAATTAAGATAAAATAATACAAAAACAAATCAAATGTAAAATCATTCTTACTTTAAGTTCTTGAGGTTAATGTCTATCATCCGATGAACTTTGTTGATTTCACCTCTAACTTTGGTTTTCATAATTTCTCTAATGGAACTCATATGTCCTATGACATCTACACATACAAATACAAAAAGGAGTGGTATTGATAGTAATTCAATCAAATAATTGTTAGAAAACAAAAGTTAAAAATGTATAATCAATAAACACTTACCAATCAAATAGTTACCATCTAGTTCATTATTGATGATACCAATGAAATCAACAAAATCAAAAAATTGTGTGGAATCGGTGTTCCATCAAATTCGTCCACTTTTATATTCTTGAAGAACAAAAGTTTATGACTTAGATTCGAGTACATACAAGGGGTAACAATAGCAATGTTTAACCCGAAATCCTGTATGGTATATATTTTATCTTCCACCATACTCTCAAACTTATTCATCTAGGACTTGTTTATCCAAGTTTGAATTTTCTTTCCCTGCATCATGAAAATATTATGTAAAATTATATATCATTTATGATTAAAATTGCTATTATTAAAACAACAAAGTATACTTTACCTCTTCATCAATAAAATTGCTATTATTAATACAACAAAGTATACTTTACCTCATCTTTATAGATAATAGGCCCTTGATGTAGAAGTCTAGCGTAAATTATCATCTTCACATTTCTTTGTGATGCAAGGTCTATGAAAGCATGTATATTTTCCATAGCCTGCACTTTACATACACATATATTAGAAATTGTAGAAAAATATATTGAATTGAATGCACATAATTTGTGTAAATGAGTAGATGTATAAGTGTTAACCTCACCTCTGAAGCAGTGCGTAACCCTTGAAGAATACGTAATTTGGGGGTGAGTATGTACTTGTGTGAATAATTATAAATTTCTGATCTGTAGCTTTATAAATATAAAATCTATTCTATAGATATCTTATTTGTAGATTTGTAGATTTCTGATCTTAACAAATAATAGATACATAATCTTATTTGTAAATTGACTCTATCCATATTTGTTTGTTAAGATTTTGGTCATTTAATTAGACTTTAATTTTATATGATTTATGATATTGATTGATAGAACTTATAGGATATCTTATGTTTTATGAATCTGTATATTGTTTGAAAAATTATAAGGTGTTGGCGTAACATTGAAGATGAGTATCTATTATATAAATATGATTCGGGCAGACTTTAAATATGAGATATGTTGGTTTTGTTAGATAAAATATGTAAACATCATACCAGAAATTAATCTGACATGTATACAGATTTTTGTTTTGTTTTTAATTTGTGTTTAACCTATTTTTTGAGAGTTGATTCTTAGTTTAATAGAACTCTCTTAGTTGTTGATTTTTCTAATTTGGGTGGGATTTAGATATGTGATTAGTTATTGTTTTTTAATCTGTTTTGATTTGGAAGTAATCTGTTTTGATTTGGGTGGGATGTTAATGAAGTTTCTAATTATTTGTTGTTTTTTTATAATTTGATTTGGCAGTACTTTGGTTGGCATACTATTTGGTGCAACCACAAGTACTAGAGCAAAGCTAGAGTCAAAAGCCTGCCTAATTTGATCAAGTAAATGAATATGAATTATGCTTTGCTGGCGTAACATTGAATCCCAGTTTATCCGAATTAATGAGACTCTAGATATGAGATTTGTTGGTTTTGTTAAATAAAATATGCCAACAATATATCCGAACTAATCTGACATGTAAACAGATTTTTGTTTTATTTTTTATCTCAGTTTGATTTGGGTAGGATTTAGATATGTGAAGCAAAATATTTCATAACGTGCTATTTTTGGCTGGTAGTCACTCCAATTTATCCTCTATTAACCTCAGTTAGAATCCTCCGACTTAATCTCAGTTTGATTCAGGCCCAATCTTAGTTTATCCTACGTAACTATTATAAATAACATTGAGAAATTTATAAACTCCAGAATTCTTTTTATTTATAGTTTGAGAAGCTTATTGAAGATAAGGAAAATATATAAAACATGTAATACCAGTCGAGCAAAATAATGTATTCCACTATAAAATATTGAGTAAAACAATTTATCCCTACAATATTGATAAAAAAAATTAGTCAACCGGAAAATATTGAGCAAAATAATCTATTGAATCATTCAAGCTAAATTGAAAAGCTCATAGTATGTTCGCAAGTACAATGTTAATGTTTAAGCTCTCTATATGTTTTGCGGATATGAACATGTATTTTAAAAAAAAAAATTTAAAATGAAAAATTAATGACTACAAAAAAAATATTTATTCATAATCATCCTCAATGTTCAAGCATAATTTTTAAGTTTTTAAAATTAATAATGATATGGCAAGCATTTATGTAACACCCCCAAATTACCTTGGGAATATTACCGCCAGTAACCCCGAATCATCGATCCGAAGTTACTAAGGCTTAGAACATTAAATGTAAAAAAAACAAATACTCAATGTATTAATAATAAATAATCGTCTTACAATGCAAAACCAAATCCCAAAAATAATAATATAGCGGAAGACTTAATCATAAACAGATCGTAACCTTGTTGAAACTGAAAACAAAACAAAAGAAATAATCTTCAACTGCCCTGCGCCCGAAATCTTCAATCCTTGAAGCTACCACCTGATGCGCCGCAAAGAGACGGATGACACCAGCCAACCATAAGAGAAAAAATAGTGGTTGGTTAGTCGAGAGACTATGCAGTGGGATTTATGTGATGCTCTATGTAGTCATATCTAGTTAAACCTAACGGTTTCTCGAATAAAAAGCCGATAACTGAGGCAACTCCGACACTTCCACGGAATAAGGAAGAGATATAATAATAATAATATATATGTGTGTATATATAACAAGAGAAGACTCCAAAAAGTTGAGTCTTATGGAAAGATATTAATATTATAACTATGTGGGAACATTTTATATAATTCAAACAATAGGTTTTGAAATCACCCCCTGATTAATTGGGTCAACGACCAACCTCACCGCATACGTGTTGTGCGAATTCAGATCGGAAAGATGACTTACTTAACCGGGAGGCTAGACAATTTTCCAAGATGTACTAATTGTCCGGAACACATTAATTATGCACAAAAGTGCTTATCTTTCGTACTTCCAAAATGATTTACGTTAAAGCTTTTAATGATGTCTCGCAATGAGAACAAGGGAATAATCCCGATAATCGGCACCAGCTGTGTGCACCACCCTCATATAAGGATAAGGGTATGATCATGACCAAAAAGGCTATTAGGGCAAAATCCTCCTAATACCAGTTATAAAGAAACCACTAGACCTCGCGAGGTACATATTGTTCTTGCGAATACTCGTTCTAACTATATAGTATATATATCCACAACAATCCACAACAAGTCCATCTATCACCCTAAGGTAATAATATAAATATCATCATATATATAGTATATCCACTATATGCATACAACCTAAATAACATTTATTTTAGGTTATTAAAGTTCCCAACACATAAGAGAATAATATTTTATCCCAACTTAATATAACAACCGATTCATTGTTAATTAAGACAAATTTGGAATAAAAACAAATAGATAAGCAAGAGCGAACCGCCACTTGCCTTAATTACGGGAATTGATCGGGATCTAAGATGGAGTTTGGAGCCTTGTAAACGAACTCGATTTTCAAGAATTTCGATCCAGCGCGATACTGAAAAAAAATCAATAAATTATCATTAATAATTTATTCCGATATGAATTTTCTAATAAGTTTGTAACTAGATAGAAATCTCTAAGTATGTTATTAAACACTATATAATATATGTTATACACTCTATCGTAATAATATATATTATCTACTAATAGTGATTAATAAAATAAATGATTAAGCAAACCTGTATATGTATATACATGAGGATGAACCAAGTGTTGACATAATCAACACCTCGTACGTATGTATATATTAAAGGCAACAAGAAGACTTGAATTGCATTTATACAGGAAGATGAAGCGTTGAAACTTTGAAAGTCACTTAAACTAGAAACAAGATTACTGAAGTCAATGTTCAAAATGAACAGGTGGGAGGAACTACCGATAACGATGACGGCCGAGATGGCGGGGCACGGAGAAGCAAGGACTGCGGAGTGATCGGGGTCCTTCGGCAACGTGAACAGTAACAAAAGCAGAGAATGACGGAATGCGACGGTTGACGACGACAGCGGAGGTAGCAGAACTGCGGCTGGCGATGTCGACGATTGGGACGATGAACAACGACTTCACCGGGAAGAGGAAAACAGGCGCGACGTTGGCAAGGATGAACCGGTGGCGCGGTGGTGATCTTGCTGGGATAACGCGGAGGAAGGAAAGCCACGGTGTTTGGCTCGCCGGAGTTGGTGCGGCGATAGGAAAGGAGGATAGAAACAGAGGAGAAAGGCAAACAGAGGAGCGGCCGAAAGATATAAAATATGTGGAACGGAGATATAAAATATGTGGAAGGGAGGTGAGGTTTATATAGGGGTAGGATAGATACCTCCAAACCCTAATTTTAATTAAGGAAATCACTTAATAAAAAGATTTAACTTAATTAAATTTATGAAAACCTTAAAAGGAATAATATAAATAATTAATTATTTATATTGGCTTCTTCACAGTAGTCTAACTCATTCCGAAAATTATGAATCTCGTCTATAATCCTTTCGAAATACCAAAGGAAGAATTTAATTTTCCGGAAAGTTAAATAAATACTCCAAAGTGTATTTATTTATAGATAAAGAGTTCTAGGTACTCGTACTAACGACTAGAATATGACGAATTAAATAATAATTTATTCGTCTACGCGTAATCTGCTCAATTCATCAAAAGATAACATTCATAAATCAAATGAATATCAAAGTACCAAATAACCTTCGGAAATAGAGGGTTATTACAATTTAATAGATTATTTCAATTATTGTTTTTAATTCATTGGTGAGGTGGACCAATAGGAGGTTGACATTTGGAGGACTTAGCCTCAGCTTTCGTAAAACGTGATTTCCGCTCACGTAAGGCGTCCCCCACCTGCCCTGCCTAGGGTTGTGGAGGAGGGTAACGCAGGGCACATGGTAGCGGGAGCATGAGGCTCGGTCCGGTGGTACGCGTCTACAGAGGGCAGAGAGGAGCTGTAAAGGACAACCCTCCCAAAATCCCTCCTCTGCTCTCACACGGATTCGAACACGGGCACATTCGCAAACCCCTCAACGCTCCTACCAGTCACGCCAATGCCCTGGGGGCTTAACCTCAGCTTTAGTTATTAAGTATTGATCCTTTTTCTTTCACTATATTGAATCTAAATATGGGATTATCAACTCTAATGAGTAATTTGGCCTAGTAGGCCCAATAAACTCTAGTTACTTCTTTATTCGAGTTTTCATCATGTACGAGGTAACTTGACCTTATTCTTACACTACGTCGAGTCTGAATAATAGATTCTCAACTCTAATGAGTAATTGAGTCTAGTATGCCCAATAAGGCTGAATTACTTCTTTGTTCGAGCATTTTTTCATGTACGAGATAACTTAACCTTGTTCTTTTAGTACGGTGAATCTAAATACAAGATCATCAATTCTAATGAGAAATTGGCATTAATAGACCCAATTACTACTTTATTCGAGCTTTCATCCATATAGGAGAGAATTTAGCCTTGTTCTTACACTACCCCGAGTTCTAATACGAGATTATCAATTCTAATGAGTAATTGGACCTAGTAGTTCTATTAAGGCTAAGTTACTTCATTATTTGAATTTCATCCATGTACGAGATAACTTAACCTTTCTCTTTCACTACGTCGAGTCCAAATATGGGATTATCAAATTTAATGAGTAATAGGCCCAAGTACTTCCTCATTCGAGCTTGAGTTTGAATATATGGAATTATCAACTCTAATGAAGGAACAAGGTTAAGTTATCATGTACATGGATGAAAGCTCGAATAGAGAAGTAATTGAGTCTATTAGACCAAATTACTCATTATAGTTAATAATCCCGTATTCGGACTTAATGTAGTAAAAGAACAAGGTAAAGTTACCTCGTACATGGATGAATGCTCAAATGAAGAAGTAATTGGGCCATATTGGGCCTATTAGGTCCAATTACTCATTACAGTTGATAATCTCGTATTGGGACTTGATATAGTGAAAGAACAAGGTAAAGTATCTCAATTAAAGAAGTAACTGGGCCTATTATGCCCAAATGCTAGAGTTGATAGTCTCATATTTGAACTCGACGTAGTGTAAGAACGAGGTTAAGTACCTCGTCCATGAAAGAAAGCTCAAATAAAGAAGTATTTTGGACTTATTGGACTTACAAAGCCCAATTACTCATTAGAGTTGAGAATCACGTATTCGGCCTCTGCGTAGTGTAAGAACAATGTCAAGTTACCTTGTACATGGTTGGAAGCTTGAATAAATAAGTACCTCGTACATGGATGAAAACTCGAATAAAGAAGTATTTTGGCCTTATTAGACCTACTAGGCCCAATTACTCATTAGAGCTGAGAATCTCGTATTCGGACTCGACGTAGTGTAAGAACAATGTCAAGTGACCTCGTACATGGATGAAAGCTCGAATAAATAAGTAATTGGGGTTTATGGGCCTATTAGGCCCAATTACTTATTAGAATTGATAATTTCATATTTTATACTCGACATAGTAAAAGAACAAGGTTAAGTTAACTCGTACATGGATGAAAGCTCGAATAAAAGAAATAATTGGGCCTTAATGGGCATATTAGGTCCAATTACTCGTTAAAGTTGATAATCTCGTATTCGGACTCGACATAGTGAAAGAAAAAAGATAAGTTATATCGGACATTGATAAAAGCTCGATTAACGAAGTGATTGGACCTACGACGAGTTCATGAACATTGTATTCATTAATTATGCCTATATGACCCTTGTTCACCTCTTTTTTACATTTATTGCATGTATGCTAACTTCCTTCTAGGACTCAAAAAATATTAATTTCCCATTATGCCCCTACATGCTCGGTTTGTGCGTGCTAAAGTGGCACAAAAAATATTAGCGTGGCATTTGGAGTCCATTTAGACAAAAAAATAAAGTGGCACATACAAGTTAGACGTGACATCATAATTCTCCAAATTCACTGTCACCAACACAATTTAGTGTCATTAAACTTCAATTTATTATCATCAACACATAATTTTTAAAGTTTCACTATCACTAACACAATTTAGTATCGTCAAAACATAAATTTATTGTCATCAAAACATAATTTCAGGTTTCATTGTCATCAACACATAATTTTCCAAGTTTCATTATCACCAACACAATTTAGTGTCATTAACACATAAATTTATTTTCATTGATACATAATTTTCTAGGTTTCACTGTCATCAACACCGTTTAGTATTATCAGCAAATAAGTTTATTATCATCAAAATGTAATTGCCAAACTTTAGTATCATCAATACATTAATTTATTATCATCAACGCATAATTTTTCAAGTTTTTCTTTCATCAACACAATTTAGTGTCATCAACACATAAATTTATTATCGTCAACGCATATTTTTTCAAGTTTTTCTTTCATCAACACATAAATTTATTGTCATCAACGAAAATTTTTAGTGTCATCAAGTTCGAAAAAGTGTAATCAAGTCTAAAAAACGTGATGAAACTTTAAAACTTAGCATCAAACTAAAAAATTATTATCAAAGTTAAAAAGGCGTTATCTAGTTTGAGATAGTAATATTCTGTAAAAAAAAAAATCCGTACATAAAAGTTGTACCTTCTTAGATGTTATCTTGCATTCTACTTAAAATTACATGAATATGAGGATTGATTGACTTACAAAAAGATATTCACTTCTTGTGAACCTTGCCCAATGTGCTTCGGTGCCATACATCTCTCAAGGATCAAGGTACATTATCTTCACCTATTCACTTATGCTGGTATCTTTCTTGTATAGTAACATGTTCTCCCCCCTTCTGAACAGAGGTTAGCGTACATGTCCAAAGTTGAAGCCGCCATACAATAGGATTCGATGATTTCTTAGTTCATGCATTGAGGGGAACTGGTGTCTATCAGAAGGCTAACCTGGAGATCAAGAAAGCTGAAGGAAGTGGAGTTTCCCTCGATGAGGAGGTCTTTGATAATACCGAGGAGAAGTTCAGCTTGTATTGATCATTGTTTGTTGCTCATCATCAAGGAATAATGTGCAAGAAGACTCTGCATATCTTTATAGAAGCTCCTCCTGTTTCAATTAAACCCACACTGCTGTGAAATTATGAACAAGAGGTCACCTAGGGCTCTCGCTCTTCCACCATTGTGTTTCATGATGAGAAAATTATTGTAGGTAACAACTGAATATTTGAAGCTCATTCTGATTCCTCATTTTCATCTCCGGTGAAGTAGTGTACATATTGAAAAACTGGTTGAAAGACTAGTAATTTTTTAACAAGCAATAGAAAGGAATTTTTACAACGGAATTTCTAAATTATCAGAGCGGATGATTTTTACAATTTCTAGCACCTGTTACGGAGATTGAAAGACTAGTAATTGAAAGACTAAAACTAGAATTGCCGTCTATTTCTCTCGTCAAAATCCAAGAGACAAATTGATCATTTGTTGTCCTTAACTGTTGCCTACTACTATCAAAGAACTCCAACGAGTCCAGCCATGGAGAAACCTTCAAGAAAAGGTTCAAGATCCTTGAGTCCAGCGAGTCCATCCAAGGTGACACCTTCGTCTCCCTCTACATGCCCACCTTAACCGACAATGGGCTTGGCGCAATCTCCGTCGACGATTGGCGGCGTTCAAACATTAGGCATTGAAAATTAGGGTTTTGATTCAGGATCTTGCAGCCATCTCTTCTTTGTTTATGTAGGATCGTGTAAGGTAGCTTCTTCACAAACAAATTCTCAAATACTTAGAGTTTGATTTGGAATGCGGAAAAAATAACTTAGAGGGTAGATCAAGAATTTCACTCAATAAGATGAGAACCTTAGACTTCTAATAAGTCCAGGATAAAACTCATCACCATGCTTTATTATGAAAAGGTATCTTACACTTGTGTTTCTTACAAAAGTTTTGCAATTCTCTCTGTTTCTCGAACTTGCAATCTTACTCGAAGATTTTTGCCTAAACACACACTTAAACTTCCTTTACACAATACTCTCTCTTTCTATGAATCTAAGAAAATCATCAACCCTTACCCTGGTTCTGAATTTCTCTATTTATACACAACTCTAAATCTATCTTATTGTACAAATTAATTACAAAACAAGCTAATTTCCTATTGCCTGGCAAGAACTCCTATGCTAAGTTCGTTGAGCCGACTTTGACGTTGAATGTACGTACGCCACATGGTCAATCTTGCTAATAGAATCTCACTAAGCTCTGTCCCACTTGCATATAGGACACACGTGTACGGCTAATCTCGCTTGATCAAATGCAACTTGTATTCGGTTGCGCTTTGCATTTAAAACGTGCACTTAATCAAGAACCTGTCCAAAACGCGTTTTTTGTCATTTGTCTTTTTGGATGCTCTGGAACTTGTTTCATCTCTCTATCGCACTTCATATCTCACCATAATCTTCAGTGATACTATCTCGCTGAGAAGCGTCTTTCAAAACTCTTAAGGAACACTATAACACTTGATTTTTTCTATAACCGACACTCGTACAATATAAGTTGGACTCTTATATAAACAGGTAAATTGTGTAACATTGTAAGCCCATTCAAGTCATTAGATACTAAGTTTATAATCATCAAAACATAAGAAACTGTGTTAATCTATAGCTAGCTGAACTAATAATTTCTCCCTTTTGATGATCTTAAACTTATAGAACTCTACATATCGATCATATTGAAAATAGAATCATATCTAGCTAAACTGATTAGAACAAGCTAAACTTTCACTTACATTTTTACTTTATCTTTAAGATATGTATACCTTTCTTTTCCCCTTAGACCAAGATGGATCGGAGTCCTTGACTTTGGCTAATGTTTAAGCATACATTCATGTGTACTTCTAATTCCCCCTTTTGACATCATCAAAAATGCAATTATAATACAACATTTAGGGAACTATCACAACTTCTAATATACTAACTTATTGAGCATGCACAAATTTCAGTAATTAAGCAATCAACACAATAAGTGATAACTAGATAAACATGCTTTATATTTAGAAAAAAGTTTCATTTCACATAACTGATAGGCAAAATATATAGGCTAAGACCAATAGATAAGCAAAAAAAGAAGACACTAGTAAGACTGAGGCTTAAGGCTGAGACTTATTCTCTAACATTAGTTCATTGAACTTATGCTCAACTTATAATGTGTCTGCAACTATCTTCACCATATGGGTTAGTTGATATGCAATTAGCCCGAGTCTCTCTACATTGTCCTTTACACCATCCTTGATCACTTTCTAAAAGCGAGACAAGGCTTGAGTGACTTCAATTGTGCTTTCACTTGAGATAGCCTTCACTTTCTGTTTTTGATTGAGCTTAACTTCAAGTTCCTCTACTTCTCGGCTTCAAACTCATCCACTTCCTCTAGGTCTTCTAGCACCCTTGGGGACAAAACTTCATCAAACACTTGTTCGTTGTCTTGCGAGTAAATCTCATACTTCTTCATCAGTTTCTTGACTGTGTGTGGAAAAGGCATGTCTACCTTGGTATTGTCCATCGAGGTGTACATATGAGTGTATATTATCTGTGGAGTGTCGATGATCTCGTGCTTCATGCATTTGTGGAGAAGGATTCCACAAGTGATGGTCACTACGTCATGGCGATCTTTCCTTGACATCATGTTTCTGACTATGAAGTAGCGCATGAATCTGAGAGGATCTGAGAGGATGTCTACCTTCAACTCTTTCTCTTGCAAATCAGATCCAAAAAATCTCGCTTCATCTGGCTTGCTTTGCATGGCCAATTCCTTTTCACCACAAAGTTGAAGCTACCGTCACTAGTTGTCATTCCAATTGCATCAACGAAGTCCTTGACCAAAATGTAGATGTTCTTCTTGTTACATTTGAGCACGACCATGTCGCTTGGAACACCTGCATTTGCCTGCTCGACTGGCTTCATGTGGTTGTAAAAGGCCATTACTATTTCTGGGCTCGCTTTAGTTGGTTCAACTTCAAGCGTGTCCCAGCCTTTCAAATTCAGCATGTTGAAGGCATCTTGAAGGTCGAATTGGACTTGAGCTGCTTCCATGTCTCTGGAGAAGTGATCATTGTTGATAGCATTTGGCACTTATCCATACATGTGGAGATGATAGGCAACTCAGAGGATGTTGATACTGAGGCTGTAGTTTTGGGCCATTTAGGACGTTTTGTAGTTGGCTTTTTCGTGTGTGCTACGTTTTCCTTTTTCTTCATGGGCGCTACATCCTCATCCTCTTCATTGTTATTAACTTCCATACTTTCGTCCTCTTCATCATTTCTGGGAGATTTCTCTATCTTGTGGAATTTGCACTTAGAGGCTAACTGAAACTCACCAGAATGAAGGATGGCCAGAGTTTTGAGTTGTTCACTAAGCTGATGTTGAAGAGGGTCGAACTCAGTTGTCGAAGCTGGCTGGTGAACTACAAGAGCTTTTCTTTCTTTGTTTGGGATTTATTCACCTGAGCATGAGATCGTAGCTTGACTCTTGCTCTTCACCGGGGACTCATCAATCACGTGCACTATCTCCGGTGCCTTTGCTGAGAAGGGAGGAGGTGTCTTCTCTGGAGAATCTACCTTCCCTATCTTCTCCTCTACCTTGATGACAAACTTCTCTTGAGAGAGCTTGTCTTGGGTTGCCAGAGGTTGAGGTGTAGGAGGTGTATCTGTGATGTGTTGAGAGTCGATGAAGGTGTGTCTTGGTTGTGTTTGGGAGGAGCTTGTATTCTGGAGTTCTCTGAACGCTTGGAATTGGTGGTATTGGTCAATCTCGTCATGAGTGATCTTTCTTAGAAGGTCGACAAGGTTTGAGCCGGAGGAGGCCATTTGTAGTTGAGAGTTGGGGAGCGTGTGAATGTATGAGGGAGAAAAGATAGTAGAAGGGTAGAAGGGAAGAGATGAGAGAGTAATGAAAATAAGGTAAGGTCGAGTTGAATAGTAAACTTACGTATTTATAAGGCTCGCTCAACCTCTGAGAACGGACATCGACTCTATTCAACGGCAAGAATTCCAACGGCTCCTCTATTCTAGGCATTCCAACAGCTAGAAATGCAGATACTAACGCACTTCTGATTAATGCTCGCTGAATTTAACACGTTTTACACATGCGGTTGACGTGTGTAATTAAAGCACGATATTATTTTAAGCGTGCCTCATACGATGACATGTTTAAGCGTGACTTATACCAAACAGTCTTACTACTGAAGAACTAGAATAAGCGTGACTTAAGAATGGAGAATAAGAATTATGTGAATATTGCGAAACATAACGTGACATATAATGGAAAGTATAATGTGAGAAAGTATGTAGGAAAAAATGTGGAACATAATGAAGTACAAAAATGTGTAACATAATTGTGCACGCAAGGGACAAACAATAGACACACAAACATATTATTAGGGTAGGCTTATTTTATAAACTTGCTAATGAATA
>NW_027370554.1:0-35230 GCF_046119375.1 Phyllobates terribilis | reverse complement strand
TCAATGAATATTGTAAATGCACAAACAGTAATATCTCCACATTGCAAGGTGCAATTCTGAAATTTTTTGCTTTTTCCTGCTAATCCTAGCATGATAAAGAAGATTCAAAGAGAGTGAGATGCCAGCTCCTTTCATTCAGTCAGTAGCTTCAAACATTTCTGGTATATGAAAAACATGTTTTTCAATGGCAAAAATCAATGAATATTGTAAATGCACAAACAGTAATATCTCCACATTGCAAGGTGCAATTCTGAAATTTTTTGCTTTTTCCTGCTAATCCTAGCATGATAAAGAAGATTCAAAGAGAGTGAGATGCCAGCTCCTTTCATTCAGTCAGTAGCTTCAAACATTTCTGGACGTTTTTCAATGGCAAAAATCAATGAATATTGTAAATGCACAAACAGTAATATCTCCACATTGCAAGGTGCAATTCAGAAATTTTTGGCTTTTTCCTGCTAATCCTAGCATGATAAAGAAGATTCAAAGAGAGTGAGATGCCAGCTCCTTTCATTCAGTCAGTAGCTTCAAACATTTCTGGTATATGAAAAACATGTTTTTCAATGGCAAAAATCAATGAATATTGTAAATGCACAAACAGTAATATCTCCACATTGCAAGGTGCAATTCTGAAATTTTTTGCTTTTTCCTGCTAATCCTAGCATGATAAAGAAGATTCAAAGAGAGTGAGATGCCAGCTCCTTTCATTCAGTCAGTAGCTTCAAACATTTCTGGACGTTTTTCAATGGCAAAAATCAATGAATATTGTAAATGCACAAACAGTAATATCTCCACATTGCAAGGTGCAATTCTGAAATTTTTTGCTTTTTCCTGTTAATCCTAGCATGATAAAGAAGATTCAAAGAGAGTGAGATGCCAGCTCCTTTCATTCAGTCAGTAGCTTCAAACATTTCTGGTATATGAAAAACATGTTTTTCAATGGCAAAAATCAATGAATATTGTAAATGCACAAACAGTAATATCTCCACATTGCAAGGTGCAATTCTGAAATTTTTTGCTTTTTCCTGCTAATCCTAGCATGATAAAGAAGATTCAAAGAGAGTGAGATGCCAGCTCCTTTCATTCAGTCAGTAGCTTCAAACATTTCTGGACGTTTTTCAATGGCAAAAATCAATGAATATTGTAAATGCACAAACAGTAATATCTCCACATTGCAAGGTGCAATTCAGAAATTTTTGGCTTTTTCCTGCTAATCCTAGCATGATAAAGAAGATTCAAAGAGAGTGAGATGCCAGCTCCTTTCATTCAGTCAGTAGCTTCAAACATTTCTGGTATATGAAAAACATGTTTTTCAATGGCAAAAATCAATGAATATTGTAAATGCACAAACAGTAAAATCTCCACATTGCAAGGTGCAATTCTGAAATTTTTTGCTTTTTCCTGTTAATCCTAGCATGATAAAGAAGATTCAAAGAGAGTGAGATGCCAGCTCCTTTCATTCAGTCAATAGCGTCAAACATTTCTGGTATATGAAAAACATGTTTTTCAATGGCAAAAATCAATGAATATTGTAAATGCACAAACAGTAATATCTCCACATTGCAAGGTGCAATTCTGAAATTTTTTGCCTTTTCCTGCTAATCCTAGCATGATAAAGAAGATTCAAAGAGAGTGAGATGCCAGCTCCTTTCATTCAGTCAGTAGCTTCAAACATTTCTGGTATATGAAAAACATGTTTTTCAATGGCAAAAATCAATGAATATTGTAAATGCACAAACAGTAATATCTCCACATTGCAAGGTGCAATTCTGAAATTTTTTGCTTTTTCCTGCTAATCCTAGCATGATAAAGAAGATTCAAAGAGAGTGAGATGCCAGCTCCTTTCATTCAGTCAGTAGCTTCAAACATTTCTGGACGTTTTTCAATGGCAAAAATCAATAAATATTGTAAATGCACAAACAGTAATATCTCCACATTGCAAGGTGCAATTCTGAAATTTTTTGCTTTTTCCTGTTAATCCTAGCATGATAAAGAAGATTCAAAGAGAGTGAGATGCCAGCTCCTTTCATTCAGTCAGTAGCTTCAAACATTTCTGGTATATGAAAAACATGTTTTTCAATGGCAAAAATCAATGAATATTGTAAATGCACAAACAGTAATATCTCCACATTGCAAGGTGCAATTCTGAAATTTTTTGCTTTTTCCTGCTAATCCTAGCATGATAAAGAAGATTCAAAGAGAGTGAGATGCCAGCTCCTTTCATTCAGTCAGTAGCTTCAAACATTTCTGGACGTTTTTCAATGGCAAAAATCAATGAATATTGTACATGCACAAACAGTAATATCTCCACATTGCAAGGTGCAATTCTGAAATTTTTTGCTTTTTCCTGTTAATCCTAGCATGATAAAGAAGATTCAAAGAGAGTGAGATGCCAGCTCCTTTCATTCAGTCAGTAGCTTCAAACATTTCTGGTATATGAAAAACATGTTTTTCAATGGCAAAAATCAATGAATATTGTAAATGCACAAACAGTAATATCTCCACATTGCAAGGTGCAATTCTGAAATTTTTTGCTTTTTCCTGCTAATCCTAGCATGATAAAGAAGATTCAAAGAGAGTGAGATGCCAGCTCCTTTCATTCAGTCAGTAGCTTCAAACATTTCTGGATGTTTTTCAATGGCAAAAATCAATGAATATTGTAAATGCACAAACAGTAATATCTCCACATCGCAAGGTGCAATTCAGAAATTTTTGGCTTTTTCCTGCTAATCCTAGCATGATAAAGAAGATTCAAAGAGAGTGAGATGCCAGCTCCTTTCATTCAGTCAGTAGCTTCAAACATTTCTGGTATATGAAAAACATGTTTTTCAATGGCAAAAATCAATGAATATTGTAAATGCACAAACAGTAATATCTCCACATTGCAAGGTGCAATTCTGAAATTTTTTGCTTTTTCCTGTTAATCCTAGCATGATAAAGAAGATTCAAAGAGAGTGAGATGCCAGCTCCTTTCATTCAGTCAGTAGCTTCAAACATTTCTGGACGTTTTTCAATGGCAAAAATCAATGAATATTGTAAATGCACAAACAGTAATATCTCCACATTGCAAGGTGCAATTCTGAAATTTTTTGCTTTTTCCTGTTAATCCTAGCATGATAAAGAAGATTCAAAGAGAGTGAGATGCCAGCTCCTTTCATTCAGTCAGTAGCTTCAAACATTTCTGGTATATGAAAAACATGTTTTTCAATGGCAAAAATCAATGAATATTGTAAATGCACAAACAGTAATATCTCCACATTGCAAGGTGCAATTCTGAAATTTTTTGCTTTTTCCTGCTAATCCTAGCATGATAAAGAAGATTCAAAGAGAGTGAGATGCCAGCTCCTTTCATTCAGTCAGTAGCTTCAAACATTTCTGGACGTTTTTCAATGGCAAAAATCAATGAATATTGTAAATGCACAAACAGTGATATCTTCACATTGCAAGGTGCAATTCTGAAATTTTTTGCTTTTTCCTGTTAATCCTAGCATGATAAAGAAGATTCAAAGAGAGTGAGATGCCAGCTCCTTTCATTCAGTCAGTAGCTTCAAACATTTCTGGTATATGAAAAACATGTTTTTCAATGGCAAAAATCAATGAATATTGTAAATGCACAAACAGTAATATCTCCACATTGCAAGGTGCAATTCTGAAATTTTTTGCTTTTTCCTGCTAATCCTAGCATGATAAAGAAGATTCAAAGAGAGTGAGATGCCAGCTCCTTTCATTCAGTCAGTAGCTTCAAACATTTCTGGTATATGAAAAACATGTTTTTCAATGGCAAAAATCAATGAATATTGTAAATGCACAAACAGTAATATCTCCACATTGCAAGGTGCAATTCTGAAATTTTTTGCTTTTTCCTGCTAATCCTAGCATGATAAAGAAGATTCAAAGAGAGTGAGATGCCAGCTCCTTTCATTCAGTCAGTAGCTTCAAACATTTCTGGACGTTTTTCAATGGCAAAAATCAATGAATATTGTAAATGCACAAACAGTAATATCTCCACATTGCAAGGTGCAATTCAGAAATTTTTGGCTTTTTCCTGCTAATCCTAGCATGATAAAGAAGATTCAAAGAGAGTGAGATGCCAGCTCCTTTCATTCAGTCAGTAGCTTCAAACATTTCTGGTATATGAAAAACATGTTTTTCAATGGCAAAAATCAATGAATATTGTAAATGCACAAACAGTAATATCTCCACATTGCAAGGTGCAATTCTGAAATTTTTTGCTTTTTCCTGCTAATCCTAGCATGATAAAGAAGATTCAAAGAGAGTGAGATGCCAGCTCCTTTCATTCAGTCAGTAGCTTCAAACATTTCTGGACGTTTTTCAATGGCAAAAATCAATGAATATTGTAAATGCACAAACAGTAATATCTCCACATTGCAAGGTGCAATTCTGAAATTTTTTGCTTTTTCCTGTTAATCCTAGCATGATAAAGAAGATTCAAAGAGAGTGAGATGCCAGCTCCTTTCATTCAGTCAGTAGCTTCAAACATTTCTGGTATATGAAAAACATGTTTTTCAATGGCAAAAATCAATGAATATTGTAAATGCACAAACAGTAATATCTCCACATTGCAAGGTGCAATTCTGAAATTTTTTGCTTTTTCCTGCTAATCCTAGCATGATAAAGAAGATTCAAAGAGAGTGAGATGCCAGCTCCTTTCATTCAGTCAGTAGCTTCAAACATTTCTGGACGTTTTTCAATGGCAAAAATCAATGAATATTGTAAATGCACAAACAGTAATATCTCCACATTGCAAGGTGCAATTCAGAAATTTTTGGCTTTTTCCTGCTAATCCTAGCATGATAAAGAAGATTCAAAGAGAGTGAGATGCCAGCTCCTTTCATTCAGTCAGTAGCTTCAAACATTTCTGGTATATGAAAAACATGTTTTTCAATGGCAAAAATCAATGAATATTGTAAATGCACAAACAGTAATATCTCCACATTGCAAGGTGCAATTCTGAAATTTTTTGCTTTTTCCTGTTAATCCTAGCATGATAAAGAAGATTCAAAGAGAGTGAGATGCCAGCTCCTTTCATTCAGTCAATAGCGTCAAACATTTCTGGTATATGAAAAACATGTTTTTCAATGGCAAAAATCAATGAATATTGTAAATGCACAAACAGTAATATCTCCACATTGCAAGGTGCAATTCTGAAATTTTTTGCCTTTTCCTGCTAATCCTAGCATGATAAAGAAGATTCAAAGAGAGTGAGATGCCAGCTCCTTTCATTCAGTCAGTAGCTTCAAACATTTCTGGTATATGAAAAACATGTTTTTCAATGGCAAAAATCAATGAATATTGTAAATGCACAAACAGTAATATCTCCACATTGCAAGGTGCAATTCTGAAATTTTTTGCTTTTTCCTGCTAATCCTAGCATGATAAAGAAGATTCAAAGAGAGTGAGATGCCAGCTCCTTTCATTCAGTCAGTAGCTTCAAACATTTCTGGACGTTTTTCAATGGCAAAAATCAATAAATATTGTAAATGCACAAACAGTAATATCTCCACATTGCAAGGTGCAATTCTGAAATTTTTTGCTTTTTCCTGTTAATCCTAGCATGATAAAGAAGATTCAAAGAGAGTGAGATGCCAGCTCCTTTCATTCAGTCAGTAGCTTCAAACATTTCTGGTATATGAAAAACATGTTTTTCAATGGCAAAAATCAATGAATATTGTAAATGCACAAACAGTAATATCTCCACATTGCAAGGTGCAATTCTGAAATTTTTTGCTTTTTCCTGCTAATCCTAGCATGATAAAGAAGATTCAAAGAGAGTGAGATGCCAGCTCCTTTCATTCAGTCAGTAGCTTCAAACATTTCTGGACGTTTTTCAATGGCAAAAATCAATGAATATTGTACATGCACAAACAGTAATATCTCCACATTGCAAGGTGCAATTCTGAAATTTTTTGCTTTTTCCTGTTAATCCTAGCATGATAAAGAAGATTCAAAGAGAGTGAGATGCCAGCTCCTTTCATTCAGTCAGTAGCTTCAAACATTTCTGGTATATGAAAAACATGTTTTTCAATGGCAAAAATCAATGAATATTGTAAATGCACAAACAGTAATATCTCCACATTGCAAGGTGCAATTCTGAAATTTTTTGCTTTTTCCTGCTAATCCTAGCATGATAAAGAAGATTCAAAGAGAGTGAGATGCCAGCTCCTTTCATTCAGTCAGTAGCTTCAAACATTTCTGGATGTTTTTCAATGGCAAAAATCAATGAATATTGTAAATGCACAAACAGTAATATCTCCACATCGCAAGGTGCAATTCAGAAATTTTTGGCTTTTTCCTGCTAATCCTAGCATGATAAAGAAGATTCAAAGAGAGTGAGATGCCAGCTCCTTTCATTCAGTCAGTAGCTTCAAACATTTCTGGTATATGAAAAACATGTTTTTCAATGGCAAAAATCAATGAATATTGTAAATGCACAAACAGTAATATCTCCACATTGCAAGGTGCAATTCTGAAATTTTTTGCTTTTTCCTGTTAATCCTAGCATGATAAAGAAGATTCAAAGAGAGTGAGATGCCAGCTCCTTTCATTCAGTCAGTAGCTTCAAACATTTCTGGTATATGAAAAACATGTTTTTCAATGGCAAAAATCAATGAATATTGTAAATGCACAAACAGTAATATCTCCACATTGCAAGGTGCAATTCTGAAATTTTTTGCTTTTTCCTGCTAATCCTAGCATGATAAAGAAGATTCAAAGAGAGTGAGATGCCAGCTCCTTTCATTCAGTCAGTAGCTTCAAACATTTCTGGACGTTTTTCAATGGCAAAAATCAATGAATATTGTAAATGCACAAACAGTAATATCTCCACATTGCAAGGTGCAATTCTGAAATTTTTTGCTTTTTCCTGTTAATCCTAGCATGATAAAGAAGATTCAAAGAGAGTGAGATGCCAGCTCCTTTCATTCAGTCAGTAGCTTCAAACATTTCTGGTATATGAAAAACATGTTTTTCAATGGCAAAAATCAATGAATATTGTAAATGCACAAACAGTAATATCTCCACATTGCAAGGTGCAATTCTGAAATTTTTTGCTTTTTCCTGTTAATCCTAGCATGATAAAGAAGATTCAAAGAGAGTGAGATGCCAGCTCCTTTCATTCAGTCAATAGCGTCAAACATTTCTGGTATATGAAAAACATGTTTTTCAATGGCAAAAATCAATGAATATTGTAAATGCACAAACAGTAATATCTCCACATTGCAAGGTGCAATTCTGAAATTTTTTGCCTTTTCCTGCTAATCCTAGCATGATAAAGAAGATTCAAAGAGAGTGAGATGCCAGCTCCTTTCATTCAGTCAGTAGCTTCAAACATTTCTGGTATATGAAAAACATGTTTTTCAATGGCAAAAATCAATGAATATTGTAAATGCACAAACAGTAATATCTCCACATTGCAAGGTGCAATTCTGAAATTTTTTGCTTTTTCCTGCTAATCCTAGCATGATAAAGAAGATTCAAAGAGAGTGAGATGCCAGCTCCTTTCATTCAGTCAGTAGTTTCAAACATTTCTGGACGTTTTTCAATGGCAAAAATCAATGAATATTGTAAATGCACAAACAGTAATATCTCCACATTGCAAGGTGCAATTCTGAAATTTTTTGCTTTTTCCTGTTAATCCTAGCATGATAAAGAAGATTCAAAGAGAGTGAGATGCCAGCTCCTTTCATTCAGTCAGTAGCTTCAAACATTTCTGGTATATGAAAAACATGTTTTTCAATGGCAAAAATCAATGAATATTGTAAATGCACAAACAGTAATATCTCCACATTGCAAGGTGCAATTCTGAAATTTTTTGCTTTTTCCTGCTAATCCTAGCATGATAAAGAAGATTCAAAGAGAGTGAGATGCCAGCTCCTTTCATTCAGTCAGTAGCTTCAAACATTTCTGGACGTTTTTCAATGGCAAAAATCAATGAATATTGTACATGCACAAACAGTAATATCTCCACATTGCAAGGTGCAATTCTGAAATTTTTTGCTTTTTCCTGTTAATCCTAGCATGATAAAGAAGATTCAAAGAGAGTGAGATGCCAGCTCCTTTCATTCAGTCAGTAGCTTCAAACATTTCTGGTATATGAAAAACATGTTTTTCAATGGCAAAAATCAATGAATATTGTAAATGCACAAACAGTAATATCTCCACATTGCAAGGTGCAATTCTGAAATTTTTTGCTTTTTCCTGCTAATCCTAGCATGATAAAGAAGATTCAAAGAGAGTGAGATGCCAGCTCCTTTCATTCAGTCAGTAGCTTCAAACATTTCTGGATGTTTTTCAATGGCAAAAATCAATGAATATTGTAAATGCACAAACAGTAATATCTCCACATCGCAAGGTGCAATTCAGAAATTTTTGGCTTTTTCCTGCTAATCCTAGCATGATAAAGAAGATTCAAAGAGAGTGAGATGCCAGCTCCTTTCATTCAGTCAGTAGCTTCAAACATTTCTGGTATATGAAAAACATGTTTTTCAATGGCAAAAATCAATGAATATTGTAAATGCACAAACAGTAATATCTCCACATTGCAAGGTGCAATTCTGAAATTTTTTGCTTTTTCCTGTTAATCCTAGCATGATAAAGAAGATTCAAAGAGAGTGAGATGCCAGCTCCTTTCATTCAGTCAGTAGCTTCAAACATTTCTGGTATATGAAAAACATGTTTTTCAATGGCAAAAATCAATGAATATTGTAAATGCACAAACAGTAATATCTCCACATTGCAAGGTGCAATTCTGAAATTTTTTGCTTTTTCCTGCTAATCCTAGCATGATAAAGAAGATTCAAAGAGAGTGAGATGCCAGCTCCTTTCATTCAGTCAGTAGCTTCAAACATTTCTGGACGTTTTTCAATGGCAAAAATCAATGAATATTGTAAATGCACAAACAGTAATATCTCCACATTGCAAGGTGCAATTCTGAAATTTTTTGCTTATTCCTGTTAATCCTAGCATGATAAAGAAGATTCAAAGAGAGTGAGATGCCAGCTCCTTTCATTCAGTCAGTAGCTTCAAACATTTCTGGTATATGAAAAACATGCTTTTCAATGGCAAAAATCAATGAATATTGTAAATGCACAAACAGTAATATCTCCACATTGCAAGGTGCAATTCTGAAATTTTTTGCTTTTTCCTGTTAATCCTAGCATGATAAAGAAGATTCAAAGAGAGTGAGATGCCAGCTCCTTTCATTCAGTCAATAGCGTCAAACATTTCTGGTATATGAAAAACATGTTTTTCAATGGCAAAAATCAATGAATATTGTAAATGCACAAACAGTAATATCTCCACATTGCAAGGTGCAATTCTGAAATTTTTTGCTTTTTCCTGCTAATCCTAGCATGATAAAGAAGATTCAAAGAGAGTGAGATGCCAGCTCCTTTCATTCAGTCAGTAGCTTCAAACATTTCTGGTATATGAAAAACATGTTTTTCAATGGCAAAAATCAATGAATATTGTAAATGCACAAACAGTAATATCTCCACATTGCAAGGTGCAATTCTGAAATTTTTTGCTTTTTCCTGCTAATCCTAGCATGATAAAGAAGATTCAAAGAGAGTGAGATCCCAGCTCCTTTCATTCAGTCAGTAGCTTCAAACATTTCTGGACGTTTTTCAATGGCAAAAATCAATGAATATTGTAAATGCACAAACAGTAATATCTCCACATTGCAAGGTGCAATTCTGAAATTTTTTGCTTTTTCCTGTTAATCCTAGCATGATAAAGAAGATTCAAAGAGAGTGAGATGCCAGCTCCTTTCATTCAGTCAGTAGCTTCAAACATTTCTGGTATATGAAAAACATGTTTTTCAATGGCAAAAATCAATGAATATTGTAAATGCACAAACAGTAATATCTCCACATTGCAAGGTGCAATTCTGAAATTTTTTGCTTTTTCCTGCTAATCCTAGCATGATAAAGAAGATTCAAAGAGAGTGAGATGCCAGCTCCTTTCATTCAGTCAGTAGCTTCAAACATTTCTGGACGTTTTTCAATGGCAAAAATCAATGAATATTGTAAATGCACAAACAGTAATATCTCCACATTGCAAGGTGCAATTCTGAAATTTTTTGCTTTTTCCTGTTAATCCTAGCATGATAAAAAAGATTCAAAGAGAGTGAGATGCCAGCTCCTTTCATTCAGTCAGTAGCTTCAAACATTTCTGGTATATGAAAAACATGTTTTTCAATGGCAAAAATCAATGAATATTGTAAATGCACAAACAGTAATATCTCCACATTGCAAGGTGCAATTCTGAAATTTTTTGCTTTTTCCTGCTAATCCTAGCATGATAAAGAAGATTCAAAGAGAGTGAGATGCCAGCTCCTTTCATTCAGTCAGTAGCTTCAAACATTTCTGGTATATGAAAAACATGTTTTTCAATGGCAAAAATCAATGAATATTGTAAATGCACAAACAGTAATATCTCCACATTGCAAGGTGCAATTCTGAAATTTTTTGCTTTTTCCTGCTAATCCTAGCATGATAAAGAAGATTCAAAGAGAGTGAGATGCCAGCTCCTTTCATTCAGTCAGTAGCTTCAAACATTTCTGGTATATGAATAACATGATGTTTTTCAATGGCAAAAATCAATGAATATTGTAAATGCACAAACAGTAATATCTCCACATTGCAAGGTGCAATTCTGAAATTTTTTGCTTTTTCCTGCTAATCCTAGCATGATAAAGAAGATTCAAAGAGAGTGAGATGCCAGCTCCTTTCATTCAGTCAGTAGCTTCAAACATTTCTGGACGTTTTTCAATGGCAAAAATCAATGAATATTGTAAATGCACAAACAGTAATATCTCCACATTGCAAGGTGCAATTCAGAAATTTTTGGCTTTTTCCTGCTAATCCTAGCATGATAAAGAAGATTCAAAGAGAGTGAGATGCCAGCTCCTTTCATTCAGTCAGTAGCTTCAAACATTTCTGGTATATGAAAAACATGTTTTTCAATGGCAAAAATCAATGAATATTGTAAATGCACAAACAGTAATATCTCCACATTGCAAGGTGCAATTCTGAAATTTTTTGCTTTTTCCTGCTAATCCTAGCATGATAAAGAAGATTCAAAGAGAGTGAGATGCCAGCTCCTTTCATTCAGTCAGTAGCTTCAAACATTTCTGGATGTTTTTCAATGGCAAAAATCAATGAATATTGTAAATGCACAAACAGTAATATCTCCACATCGCAAGGTGCAATTCAGAAATTTTTGGCTTTTTCCTGCTAATCCTAGCATGATAAAGAAGATTCAAAGAGAGTGAGATGCCAGCTCCTTTCATTCAGTCAGTAGCTTCAAACATTTCTGGTATATGAAAAACATGTTTTTCAATGGCAAAAATCAATGAATATTGTAAATGCACAAACAGTAATATCTCCACATTGCAAGGTGCAATTCTGAAATTTTTTGCTTTTTCCTGTTAATCCTAGCATGATAAAGAAGATTCAAAGAGAGTGAGATGCCAGCTCCTTTCATTCAGTCAGTAGCTTCAAACATTTCTGGTATATGAAAAACATGTTTTTCAATGGCAAAAATCAATGAATATTGTAAATGCACAAACAGTAATATCTCCACATTGCAAGGTGCAATTCTGAAATTTTTTGCTTTTTCCTGCTAATCCTAGCATGATAAAGAAGATTCAAAGAGAGTGAGATGCCAGCTCCTTTCATTCAGTCAGTAGCTTCAAACATTTCTGGACGTTTTTCAATGGCAAAAATCAATGAATATTGTAAATGCACAAACAGTAATATCTCCACATTGCAAGGTGCAATTCTGAAATTTTTTGCTTATTCCTGTTAATCCTAGCATGATAAAGAAGATTCAAAGAGAGTGAGATGCCAGCTCCTTTCATTCAGTCAGTAGCTTCAAACATTTCTGGTATATGAAAAACATGCTTTTCAATGGCAAAAATCAATGAATATTGTAAATGCACAAACAGTAATATCTCCACATTGCAAGGTGCAATTCTGAAATTTTTTGCTTTTTCCTGTTAATCCTAGCATGATAAAGAAGATTCAAAGAGAGTGAGATGCCAGCTCCTTTCATTCAGTCAATAGCGTCAAACATTTCTGGTATATGAAAAACATGTTTTTCAATGGCAAAAATCAATGAATATTGTAAATGCACAAACAGTAATATCTCCACATTGCAAGGTGCAATTCTGAAATTTTTTGCTTTTTCCTGCTAATCCTAGCATGATAAAGAAGATTCAAAGAGAGTGAGATGCCAGCTCCTTTCATTCAGTCAGTAGCTTCAAACATTTCTGGTATATGAAAAACATGTTTTTCAATGGCAAAAATCAATGAATATTGTAAATGCACAAACAGTAATATCTCCACATTGCAAGGTGCAATTCTGAAATTTTTTGCTTTTTCCTGCTAATCCTAGCATGATAAAGAAGATTCAAAGAGAGTGAGATCCCAGCTCCTTTCATTCAGTCAGTAGCTTCAAACATTTCTGGACGTTTTTCAATGGCAAAAATCAATGAATATTGTAAATGCACAAACAGTAATATCTCCACATTGCAAGGTGCAATTCTGAAATTTTTTGCTTTTTCCTGTTAATCCTAGCATGATAAAGAAGATTCAAAGAGAGTGAGATGCCAGCTCCTTTCATTCAGTCAGTAGCTTCAAACATTTCTGGTATATGAAAAACATGTTTTTCAATGGCAAAAATCAATGAATATTGTAAATGCACAAACAGTAATATCTCCACATTGCAAGGTGCAATTCTGAAATTTTTTGCTTTTTCCTGCTAATCCTAGCATGATAAAGAAGATTCAAAGAGAGTGAGATGCCAGCTCCTTTCATTCAGTCAGTAGCTTCAAACATTTCTGGACGTTTTTCAATGGCAAAAATCAATGAATATTGTAAATGCACAAACAGTAATATCTCCACATTGCAAGGTGCAATTCTGAAATTTTTTGCTTTTTCCTGTTAATCCTAGCATGATAAAAAAGATTCAAAGAGAGTGAGATGCCAGCTCCTTTCATTCAGTCAGTAGCTTCAAACATTTCTGGTATATGAAAAACATGTTTTTCAATGGCAAAAATCAATGAATATTGTAAATGCACAAACAGTAATATCTCCACATTGCAAGGTGCAATTCTGAAATTTTTTGCTTTTTCCTGCTAATCCTAGCATGATAAAGAAGATTCAAAGAGAGTGAGATGCCAGCTCCTTTCATTCAGTCAGTAGCTTCAAACATTTCTGGTATATGAAAAACATGTTTTTCAATGGCAAAAATCAATGAATATTGTAAATGCACAAACAGTAATATCTCCACATTGCAAGGTGCAATTCTGAAATTTTTTGCTTTTTCCTGCTAATCCTAGCATGATAAAGAAGATTCAAAGAGAGTGAGATGCCAGCTCCTTTCATTCAGTCAGTAGCTTCAAACATTTCTGGTATATGAATAACATGATGTTTTTCAATGGCAAAAATCAATGAATATTGTAAATGCACAAACAGTAATATCTCCACATTGCAAGGTGCAATTCTGAAATTTTTTGCTTTTTCCTGCTAATCCTAGCATGATAAAGAAGATTCAAAGAGAGTGAGATGCCAGCTCCTTTCATTCAGTCAGTAGCTTCAAACATTTCTGGACGTTTTTCAATGGCAAAAATCAATGAATATTGTAAATGCACAAACAGTAATATCTCCACATTGCAAGGTGCAATTCAGAAATTTTTGGCTTTTTCCTGCTAATCCTAGCATGATAAAGAAGATTCAAAGAGAGTGAGATGCCAGCTCCTTTCATTCAGTCAGTAGCTTCAAACATTTCTGGTATATGAAAAACATGTTTTTCAATGGCAAAAATCAATGAATATTGTAAATGCACAAACAGTAATATCTCCACATTGCAAGGTGCAATTCTGAAATTTTTTGCTTTTTCCTGCTAATCCTAGCATGATAAAGAAGATTCAAAGAGAGTGAGATGCCAGCTCCTTTCATTCAGTCAGTAGCTTCAAACATTTCTGGACGTTTTACAATGGCAAAAATCAATGAATATTGTAAATGCACAAACAGTAATATCTCCACATTGCAAGGTGCAATTCTGAAATTTTTTGCTTTTTCCTGTTAATCCTAGCATGATAAAGAAGATTCAAAGAGAGTGAGATGCCAGCTCCTTTCATTCAGTCAGTAGCTTCAAACATTTCTGGTATATGAAAAACATGTTTTTCAATGGCAAAAATCAATGAATATTGTAAATGCACAAACAGTAATATCTCCACATTGCAAGGTGCAATTCTGAAATTTTTTGCTTTTTCCTGCTAATCCTAGCATGATAAAAGAAGATTCAAAGAGAGTGAGATGCCAGCTCCTTTCATTCAGTCAGTAGCTTCAAACATTTCTGGTATATGAAAAACGTTTTTCAATGGCAAAAATCAATGAATATTGTAAATGCACAAACAGTAATATCTCCACATTGCAAGGTGCAATTCTGAAATTTTTTGCTTTTTCCTGCTAATCCTAGCATGATAAAGATTCAAAGAGAGTGAGATGCCAGCTCCTTTCATTCAGTCAGTAGCTTCAAACATTTCTGGTATATGAATAACATGATGTTTTTCAATGGCAAAAATCAATGAATATTGTAAATGCACAAACAGTAATATCTCCACATTGCAAGGTGCAATTCTGAAATTTTTTGCTTTTTCCTGCTAATCCTAGCATGATAAAGAAGATTCAAAGAGAGTGAGATGCCAGCTCCTTTCATTCAGTCAGTAGCTTCAAACATTTCTGGACGTTTTTCAATGGCAAAAATCAATGAATATTGTAAATGCACAAACATTAATATCTCCACATTGCAAGGTGCAATTCTGAAATTTTTTGCTTTTTCCTGCTAATCCTAGCATGATAAAGAAGATTCAAAGAGAGTGAGATGCCAGCTCCTTTCATTCAGTCAGTAGCTTCAAACATTTCTGGTATATGAAAAACATGTTTTTCAATGGCAAAAATCAATGAATATTGTAAATGCACAAACAGTAATATCTCCACATTGCAAGGTGCAATTCTGAAACTTTTTGCTTTTTCCTGCTAATCCTAGCATGATAAAGAAGATTCAAAGAGAGTGAGATGCCAGCTCCTTTCATTCAGTCAGTAGCTTCAAACATTTCTGGACGTTTTTCAATGGCAAAAATCAATGAATATTGTACATGCACAAACAGTAATATCTCCACATTGCAAGGTGCAATTCTGAAATTTTTTGCTTTTTCCTGTTAATCCTGGCATGATAAAGAAGATTCAAAGAGAGTGAGATGCCAGCTCCTTTCATTCAGTCAGTAGCTTCAAACATTTCTGGTATATGAAAAACATGTTTTTCAATGGCAAAAATCAATGAATATTGTAAATGCACAAACAGTAATATCTCCACATTGCAAGGTGCAATTCTGAAATTTTTTGCTTTTTCCTGCTAATCCTAGCATGATAAAGAAGATTCAAAGAGAGTGAGATGCCAGCTCCTTTCATTCAGTCAGTAGCTTCAAACATTTCTGGATGTTTTTCAATGGCAAAAATCAATGAATATTGTAAATGCACAAACAGTAATATCTCCACATCGCAAGGTGCAATTCAGAAATTTTTGGCTTTTTCCTGCTAATCCTAGCATGATAAAGAAGATTCAAAGAGAGTGAGATGCCAGCTCCTTTCATTCAGTCAGTAGCTTCAAACATTTCTGGTATATGAAAAACATGTTTTTCAATGGCAAAAATCAATGAATATTGTAAATGCACAAACAGTAATATCTCCACATTGCAAGGTGCAATTCTGAATTTTTTTGCTTTTTCCTGTTAATCCTAGCATGATAAAGAAGATTCAAAGAGAGTGAGATGCCAGCTCCTTTCATTCAGTCAGTAGCTTCAAACATTTCTGGTATATGAAAAACATGTTTTTCAATGGCAAAAATCAATGAATATTGTAAATGCACAAACAGTAATATCTCCACATTGCAAGGTGCAATTCTGAAATTTTTTGCTTTTTCCTGCTAATCCTAGCATGATAAAGAAGATTCAAAGAGAGTGAGATGCCAGCTCCTTTCATTCAGTCAGTAGCTTCAAACATTTCTGGACGTTTTTCAATGGCAAAAATCAATGAATATTGTAAATGCACAAACAGTAATATCTCCACATTGCAAGGTGCAATTCTGAAATTTTTTGCTTTTTCCTGTTAATCCTAGCATGATAAAGAAGATTCAAAGAGAGTGAGATGCCAGCTCCTTTCATTCAGTCAGTAGCTTCAAACATTTCTGGTATATGAAAAACATGTTTTTCAATGGCAAAAATCAATGAATATTGTAAATGCACAAACAGTAATATCTCCACATTGCAAGGTGCAATTCTGAAATTTTTTGCTTTTTCCTGTTAATCCTAGCATGATAAAGAAGATTCAAAGAGAGTGAGATGCCAGCTCCTTTCATTCAGTGAATAGCGTCAAACATTTCTGGTATATGAAAAACATGTTTTTCAATGGCAAAAATCAATGAATATTGTAAATGCACAAACAGTAATATCTCCACATTGCAAGGTGCAATTCTGAAATTTTTTGCTTTTTCCTGCTAATCCTAGCATGATAAAGAAGATTCAAAGAGAGTGAGATGCCAGCTCCTTTCATTCAGTCAGTAGCTTCAAACATTTCTGGTATATGAAAAACATGTTTTTCAATGGCAAAAATCAATGAATATTGTAAATGCACAAACAGTAATATCTCCACATTGCAAGGTGCAATTCTGAAATTTTTTGCTTTTTCCTGCTAATCCTAGCATGATAAAGAAGATTCAAAGAGAGTGAGATGCCAGCTCCTTTCATTCAGTCAGTAGCTTCAAACATTTCTGGACGTTTTTCAATGGCAAAAATCAATGAATATTGTAAATGCACAAACAGTAATATCTCCACATTGCAAGGTGCAATTCTGAAATTTTTTGCTTTTTCCTGTTAATCCTAGCATGATAAAGAAGATTCAAAGAGAGTGAGATGCCAGCTCCTTTCATTCAGTCAGTAGCTTCAAACATTTCTGGTATATGAAAAACATGTTTTTCAATGGCAAAAATCAATGAATATTGTAAATGCACAAACAGTAATATCTCCACATTGCAAGGTGCAATTCTGAAATTTTTTGCTTTTTCCTGCTAATCCTAGCATGATAAAGAAGATTCAAAGAGAGTGAGATGCCAGCTCCTTTCATTCAGTCAGTAGCTTCAAACATTTCTGGACGTTTTTCAATGGCAAAAATCAATGAATATTGTACATGCACAAACAGTAATATCTCCACATTGCAAGGTGCAATTCTGAAATTTTTTGCTTTTTCCTGTTAATCCTAGCATGATAAAGAAGATTCAAAGAGAGTGAGATGCCAGCTCCTTTCATTCAGTCAGTAGCTTCAAACATTTCTGGTATATGAAAAACATGTTTTTCAATGGCAAAAATCAATGAATATTGTAAATGCACAAACAGTAATATCTCCACATTGCAAGGTGCAATTCTGAAATTTTTTGCTTTTTCCTGCTAATCCTAGCATGATAAAGAAGATTCAAAGAGAGTGAGATGCCAGCTCCTTTCATTCAGTCAGTAGCTTCAAACATTTCTGGATGTTTTTCAATGGCAAAAATCAATGAATATTGTAAATGCACAAACAGTAATATCTCCACATCGCAAGGTGCAATTCAGAAATTTTTGGCTTTTTCCTGCTAATCCTAGCATGATAAAGAAGATTCAAAGAGAGTGAGATGCCAGCTCCTTTCATTCAGTCAGTAGCTTCAAACATTTCTGGTATATGAAAAACATGTTTTTCAATGGCAAAAATCAATGAATATTGTAAATGCACAAACAGTAATATCTCCACATTGCAAGGTGCAATTCTGAAATTTTTTGCTTTTTCCTGCTAATCCTAGCATGATAAAGAAGATTCAAAGAGAGTGAGATGCCAGCTCCTTTCATTCAGTCAGTAGCTTCAAACATTTCTGGACGTTTTTCAATGGCAAAAATCAATGAATATTGTAAATGCACAAACAGTAATATCTCCACATTGCAAGGTGCAATTCTGAAATTTTTTGCTTTTTCCTGTTAATCCTAGCATGATAAAGAAGATTCAAAGAGAGTGAGATGCCAGCTCCTTTCATTCAGTCAGTAGCTTCAAACATTTCTGGTATATGAAAAACATGTTTTTCAATGGCAAAAATCAATGAATATTGTAAATGCACAAACAGTAATATCTCCACATTGCAAGGTGCAATTCTGAAATTTTTTGCTTTTTCCTGTTAATCCTAGCATGATAAAGAAGATTCAAAGAGAGTGAGATGCCAGCTCCTTTCATTCAGTCAATAGCGTCAAACATTTCTGGTATATGAAAAACATGTTTTTCAATGGCAAAAATCAATGAATATTGTAAATGCACAAACAGTAATATCTCCACATTGCAAGGTGCAATTCTGAAATTTTTTGCTTTTTCCTGCTAATCCTAGCATGATAAAGAAGATTCAAAGAGAGTGAGATGCCAGCTCCTTTCATTCAGTCAGTAGCTTCAAACATTTCTGGTATATGAAAAACATGTTTTTCAATGGCAAAAATCAATGAATATTGTAAATGCACAAACAGTAATATCTCCACATTGCAAGGTGCAATTCTGAAATTTTTTGCTTTTTCCTGCTAATCCTAGCATGATAAAGAAGATTCAAAGAGAGTGAGATGCCAGCTCCTTTCATTCAGTCAGTAGCTTCAAACATTTCTGGACGTTTTTCAATGGCAAAAATCAATGAATATTGTAAATGCACAAACAGTAATATCTCCACATTGCAAGGTGCAATTCTGAAATTTTTTGCTTTTTCCTGTTAATCCTAGCATGATAAAGAAGATTCAAAGAGAGTGAGATGCCAGCTCCTTTCATTCAGTCAGTAGCTTCAAACATTTCTGGTATATGAAAAACATGTTTTTCAATGGCAAAAATCAATGAATATTGTAAATGCACAAACAGTAATATCTCCACATTGCAAGGTGCAATTCTGAAATTTTTTGCTTTTTCCTGCTAATCCTAGCATGATAAAGAAGATTCAAAGAGAGTGAGATGCCAGCTCCTTTCATTCAGTCAGTAGCTTCAAACATTTCTGGACGTTTTTCAATGGCAAAAATCAATGAATATTGTAAATGCACAAACAGTAATATCTCCACATTGCAAGGTGCAATTCTGAAATTTTTTGCTTTTTCCTGTTAATCCTAGCATGATAAAAAAGATTCAAAGAGAGTGAGATGCCAGCTCCTTTCATTCAGTCAGTAGCTTCAAACATTTCTGGTATATGAAAAACATGTTTTTCAATGGCAAAAATCAATGAATATTGTAAATGCACAAACAGTAATATCTCCACATTGCAAGGTGCAATTCTGAAATTTTTTGCTTTTTCCTGTTAATCCTAGCATGATAAAGAAGATTCAAAGAGAGTGAGATGCCAGCTCCTTTCATTCAGTCAATAGCGTCAAACATTTCTGGTATATGAAAAACATGTTTTTCAATGGCAAAAATCAATGAATATTGTAAATGCACAAACAGTAATATCTCCACATTGCAAGGTGCAATTCTGAAATTTTTTGCTTTTTCCTGCTAATCCTAGCATGATAAAGAAGATTCAAAGAGAGTGAGATGCCAGCTCCTTTCATTCAGTCAGTAGCTTCAAACATTTCTGGTATATGAAAAACATGTTTTTCAATGGCAAAAATCAATGAATATTGTAAATGCACAAACAGTAATATCTCCACATTGCAAGGTGCAATTCTGAAATTTTTTGCTTTTTCCTGCTAATCCTAGCATGATAAAGAAGATTCAAAGAGAGTGAGATGCCAGCTCCTTTCATTCAGTCAGTAGCTTCAAACATTTCTGGACGTTTTTCAATGGCAAAAATCAATGAATATTGTAAATGCACAAACAGTAATATCTCCACATTGCAAGGTGCAATTCTGAAATTTTTTGCTTTTTCCTGTTAATCCTAGCATGATAAAGAAGATTCAAAGAGAGTGAGATGCCAGCTCCTTTCATTCAGTCAGTAGCTTCAAACATTTCTGGTATATGAAAAACATGTTTTTCAATGGCAAAAATCAATGAATATTGTAAATGCACAAACAGTAATATCTCCACATTGCAAGGTGCAATTCTGAAATTTTTTGCTTTTTCCTGCTAATCCTAGCATGATAAAGAAGATTCAAAGAGAGTGAGATGCCAGCTCCTTTCATTCAGTCAGTAGCTTCAAACATTTCTGGACGTTTTTCAATGGCAAAAATCAATGAATATTGTAAATGCACAAACAGTAATATCTCCACATTGCAAGGTGCAATTCTGAAATTTTTTGCTTTTTCCTGTTAATCCTAGCATGATAAAAAAGATTCAAAGAGAGTGAGATGCCAGCTCCTTTCATTCAGTCAGTAGCTTCAAACATTTCTGGTATATGAAAAACATGTTTTTCAATGGCAAAAATCAATGAATATTGTAAATGCACAAACAGTAATATCTCCACATTGCAAGGTGCAAATCTGAAATTTTTTGCTTTTTCCTGCTAATCCTAGCATGATAAAGAAGATTCAAAGAGAGTGAGATGCCAGCTCCTTTCATTCAGTCAGTAGCTTCAAACATTTCTGGACGTTTTTCAATGGCAAAAATCAATGAATATTGTAAATGCACAAACAGTAATATCTCCACATCGCAAGGTGCAATTCAGAAATTTTTGGCTTTTTCCTGCTAATCCTACCATGATAAAGAAGATTCAAAGAGAGTGAGATGCCAGCTCCTTTCATTCAGTCAGTAGCTTCAAACATTTCTGGTATATGAAAAACATGTTTTTCAATGGCAAAAATCAATGAATATTGTAAATGCACAAACAGTAATATCTCCACATTGCAAGGTGCAATTCTGAAATTTTTTGCTTTTTCCTGTTAATCCTAGCATGATAAAGAAGATTCAAAGAGAGTGAGATGCCAGCTCCTTTCATTCAGTCAGTAGCTTCAAACATTTCTGGTATATGAAAAACATGTTTTTCAATGGCAAAAATCAATGAATATTGTAAATGCACAAACAGTAATATCTCCACATTGCAAGGTGCAATTCTGAAATTTTTTGCTTTTTCCTGCTAATCCTAGCATGATAAAGAAGATTCAAAGAGAGTGAGATGCCAGCTCCTTTCATTCAGTCAGTAGCTTCAAACATTTCTGGACGTTTTTCAATGGCAAAAATCAATGAATATTGTAAATGCACAAACAGTAATATCTCCACATTGCAAGGTGCAATTCTGAAATTTTTTGCTTTTTCCTGTTAATCCTAGCATGATAAAGAAGATTCAAAGAGAGTGAGATGCCAGCTCCTTTCATTCAGTCAGTAGCTTCAAACATTTCTGGTATATGAAAAACATGTTTTTCAATGGCAAAAATCAATGAATATTGTAAATGCACAAACAGTAATATCTCCACATTGCAAGGTGCAATTCTGAAATTTTTTGCTTTTTCCTGTTAATACTAGCATGATAAAGAAGATTCAAAGAGAGTGAGATGCCAGCTCCTTTCATTCAGTCAGTAGCTTCAAACATTTCTGGTATATGAAAAACATGTTTTTCAATGGCAAAAATCAATGAATATTGTAAATGCACAAACAGTAATATCTCCACATTGCAAGGTGCAATTCTGAAATTTTTTGCTTTTTCCTGTTAATCCTAGCATGATAAAGAAGATTCAAAGAGAGTGAGATGCCAGCTCCTTTCATTCAGTCAGTAGCTTCAAACATTTCTGGTATATGAAAAACATGTTTTTCAATGGCAAAAATCAATGAATATTGTAAATGCACAAACAGTAATATCTCCACATTGCAAGGTGCAATTCTGAAATTTTTTGCTTTTTCCTGCTAATCCTAGCATGATAAAGAAGATTCAAAGAGAGTGAGATGCCAGCTCCTTTCATTCAGTCAGTAGCTTCAAACATTTCTGGCATAGGAAAAACATGTTTTTCAATGGCAAAAATCAATGAATATTGTAAATGCACAAACAGTAATATCTCCACATTGCAAGGTGCAATTCTGAAATTTTTTGCTTTTTCCTGCTAATCCTAGCATGATAAAGAAGATTCAAAGAGAGTGAGATGCCAGCTCCTTTCATTCAGTCAGTAGCTTCAAACATTTCTGGACGTTTTTCAATGGCAAAAATCAATGAATATTGTAAATGCACAAACAGTAATATCTCCACATTGCAAGGTGCAATTCTGAAATTTTTTGCTTTTTCCTGTTAATCCTAGCATGATAAAGAAGATTCAAAGAGAGTGAGATGCCAGCTCCTTTCATTCAGTCAGTAGCTTCAAACATTTCTGGTATATGAAAAACATGTTTTTCAATAGCAAAAATCAATGAATATTGTAAATGCACAAACAGTAATATCTCCACATTGCAAGGTGTAATTCTGAAATTTTTTGCTTTTTCCTGCTAATCCTAGCATGATAAAGAAGATTCAAAGAGAGTGAGATGCCAGCTCCTTTCATTCAGTCAGTAGCTTCAAACATTTCTGGTATATGAAAAACATGTTTTTCAATGGCAAAAATCAATGAATATTGTAAATGCACAAACAGTAATATCTCCACATTGCAAGGTGCAATTCTGAAATTTTTTGCTTTTTCCTGCTAATCCTAGCATGATAAAGAAGATTCAAAGAGAGTGAGATGCCAGCTCCTTTCATTCAGTCAGTAGCTTCAAACATTTCTGGTATATGAATAACATGATGTTTTTCAATGGCAAAAATCAATGAATATTGTAAATGCACAAACAGTAATATCTCCACATTGCAAGGTGCAATTCTGAAATTTTTTGCTTTTTCCTGTTAATCCTAGCATGATAAAGAAGATTCAAAGAGAGTGAGATGCCAGCTCCTTTCATTCAGTCAGTAGCTTCAAACATTTCTGGCGTTTTTCAATGGCAAAAATCAATGAATAATGTAAATGCACAAACAGTAATATCTCCACATTGCAAGGTGCAATTCTGAAATTTTTTGCTTTTTCCTGTTAATCCTAGCATGATAAAGAAGATTCAAAGAGAGTGAGATGCCAGCTCCTTTCATTCAGTCAGTAGCTTCAAACATTTCTGGTATATGAAAAACATGTTTTTCAATGGCAAAAATCAATGAATATTGTAAATGCACAAACAGTAATATCTCCACATTGCAAGGTGCAATTCTGAAATTTTTTGCTTTTTCCTGCTAATCCTAGCATGATAAAGAAGATTCAAAGAGAGTGAGATGCCAGCTCCTTTCATTCAGTCAGTAGCTTCAAACATTTCTGGTATATGAAAAACATGTTTTTCCATGGCAAAAATCAATGAATATTGTAAATGCACAAACAGTAATATCTCCACATTGCAAGGTGCAATTCTGAAATTTTTTGCTTTTTCCTGCTAATCCTAGCATGATAAAGAAGATTCAAAGAGAGTGAGATGCCAGCTCCTTTCATTCAGTCAGTAGCTTCAAACATTTCTGGTATATGAATAACATGATGTTTTTCAATGGCAAAAATCAATGAATATTGTAAATGCACAAACAGTAATATCTCCACATTGCAAGGTGCAATTCTGAAATTTTTTGCTTTTTCCTGCTAATCCTAGCATGATAAAGAAGATTCAAAGAGAGTGAGATGCCAGCTCCTTTCATTCAGTCAGTAGCTTCAAACATTTCTGGACGTTTTTCAATGGCAAAAATCAATGAATATTGTAAATGCACAAACAGTAATATCTCCACATTGCAAGGTGCAATTCTGAAATTTTTTGCTTTTTCCTGTTAATCCTAGCATGATAAAGAAGATTCAAAGAGAGTGACATGCCAGCTCCTTTCATTCAGTCAGTAGCTTCAAACATTTCTGGTATATGAAAAACATGTTTTTCAATGGCAAAAATCAATGAATATTGTAAATGCACAAACAGTAATATCTCCACATTGCAAGGTGCAATTCTGAAATTTTTTGCTTTTTCCTGCTAATCCTAGCATGATAAAGAAGATTCAAAGAGAGTGAGATGCCAGCTCCTTTCATTCAGTCAGTAGCTTCAAACATTTCTGGTATATGAAAAACATGTTTTTCAATGGCAAAAATCAATGAATATTGTAAATGCACAAACAGTAATATCTCCACATTGCAAGGTGCAATTCTGAAATTTTTTGCTTTTTCCTGCTAATCCTAGCATGATAAAGAAGATTCAAAGAGAGTGAGATGCCAGCTCCTTTCATTCAGTCAGTAGCTTCAAACATTTCTGGTATATGAATAACATGATGTTTTTCAATGGCAAAAATCAATGAATATTGTAAATGCACAAACAGTAATATCTCCACATTGCAAGGTGCAATTCTGAAATTTTTTGCTTTTTCCTGCTAATCCTAGCATGATAAAGAAGATTCAAAGAGAGTGAGATGCCAGCTCCTTTCATTCAGTCAGTAGCTTCAAACATTTCTGGACGTTTTTCAATGGCAAAAATCAATGAATATTGTAAATGCACAAACAGTAATATCTCCACATTGCAAGGTGCAATTCAGAAATTTTTGGCTTTTTCCTGCTAATCCTAGCATGATAAAGAAGATTCAAAGAGAGTGAGATGCCAGCTCCTTTCATTCAGTCAGTAGCTTCAAACATTTCTGGTATATGAAAAACATGTTTTTCAATGGCAAAAATCAATGAATATTGTAAATGCACAAACAGTAATATCTCCACATTGCAAGGTGCAATTCTGAAATTTTTTGCTTTTTCCTGCTAATCCTAGCATGATAAAGAAGATTCAAAGAGAGTGAGATGCCAGCTCCTTTCATTCAGTCAGTAGCTTCAAACATTTCTGGACGTTTTTCAATGGCAAAAATCAATGAATATTGTAAATGCACAAACAGTAATATCTCCACATTGCAAGGTGCAATTCAGAAATTTTTGGCTTTTTCCTGCTAATCCTAGCATGATAAAGAAGATTCAAAGAGAGTGAGATGCCAGCTCCTTTCATTCAGTCAGTAGCTTCAAACATTTCTTGTATATGAAAAACATGTTTTTCAATGGCAAAAATCAATGAATATTGTAAATGCACAAACAGTAATATCTCCACATTGCAAGGTGCAATTCTGAAATTTTTTGCTTTTTCCTGCTAATCCTAGCATGATAAAGAAGATTCAAAGAGAGTGAGATGCCAGCTCCTTTCATTCAGTCAGTAGCTTCAAACATTTCTGGTATATGAAAAACATGTTTTTCAATGGCAAAAATCAATGAATATTGTAAATGCACAAACAGTAATATCTCCACATTGCAAGGTGCAATTCTGAAATTTTTTGCTTTTTCCTGCTAATCCTAGCATGATAAAGAAGATTCAAAGAGAGTGAGATGCCAGCTCCTTTCATTCAGTCAGAAGCTTCAAACATTTCTGGTATATGAATAACATGATGTTTTTCAATGGCAAAAATCAATGAATATTGTAAATGCACAAACAGTAATATCTCCACATTGCAAGGTGCAATTCTGAAATTTTTTGCTTTTTCCTGCTAATCCTAGCATGATAAAGAAGATTCAAAGAGAGTGAGATGCCAGCTCCTTTCATTCAGTCAGTAGCTTCAAACATTTCTGGACGTTTTTCAAGGGCAAAAATCAATGAATATTGTAAATGCACAAACAGTAATATCTCCACATTGCAAGGTGCAATTCTGAAATTTTTTGCTTTTTCCTGTTAATCCTTGCATGATAAAGAAGATTCAAAGAGAGTGAGATGCCAGCTCCTTTCATTCAGTCAGTAGCTTCAAACATTTCTGGTATATGAAAAACATGTTTTTCAATGGCAAAAATCAATGAATATTGTAAATGCACAAACAGTAATATCTCCACATTGCAAGGTGCAATTCTGAAATTTTTTGCTTTTTCCTGCTAATCCTAGCATGATAAAGAAGATTCAAAGAGAGTGAGATGCCAGCTCCTTTCATTCAGTCAGTAGCTTTAAACATTTCTGGACGTTTTTCAATGGCAAAAATCAATGAATATTGTACATGCACAAACAGTAATATCTCCACATTGCAAGGTGCAATTCTGAATTTTTTTGCTTTTTCCTGTTAATCCTAGCATGATAAAGAAGATTCAAAGAGAGTGAGATGCCAGCTCCTTTCATTCAGTCAGTAGCTTCAAACATTTCTGGTATATGAAAAACATGTTTTTCAATGGCAAAAATCAATGAATATTGTAAATGCACAAACAGTAATATCTCCACATTGCAAGGTGCAATTCTGAAATTTTTTGCTTTTTCCTGCTAATACTAGCATGATAAAGAAGATTCAAAGAGAGTGAGATGCCAGCTCCTTTCATTCAGTCAGTAGCTTCAAACATTTCTGGACGTTTTTCAATGGCAAAAATCAATGAATATTGTAAATGCACAAACAGTAATATCTCCACATCGCAAGGTGCAATTCAGAAATTTTTGGCTTTTTCCTGCTAATCCTAGCATGATAAAGAAGATTCAAAGAGAGTGAGATGCCAGCTCCTTTCATTCAGTCAGTAGCTTCAAACATTTCTGGTATATGAAAAACATGTTTTTCAATGGCAAAAATCAATGAATATTGTAAATGCACAAACAGTAATATCTCCACATTGCAAGGTTCAATTCTGAAATTTTTTGCTTTTTCCTGTTAATCCTAGCATGATAAAGAAGATTCAAAGAGAGTGAGATGCCTGCTCCTTTCATTCAGTCAGTAGCTTCAAACATTTCTGGTATATGAAAAACATGTTTTTCAATGGCAAAAATCAATGAATATTGTAAATGCACAAACAGTAATATCTCCACATTGCAAGGTGCAATTCTGAAATTTTTTGCTTTTTCCTGCTAATCCTAGCATGATAAAGAAGATTCAAAGAGAGTGAGATGCCAGCTCCTTTCATTCAGTCAGTAGCTTCAAACATTTCTGGACGTTTTTCAATGGCAAAAAGGAATGAATATTGTAAATGCACAAACAGTAATATCTCCACATTGCAAGGTGCAATTCTGAAATTTTTTGCTTTTTCCTGTTAATCCTAGCATGATAAAGAAGATTCAAAGAGAGTGAGATGCCAGCTCCTTTCATTCAGTCAGTAGCTTCAAACATTTCTGGTATATGAAAAACATGTTTTTCAATGGCAAAAATCAATGAATATTGTAAATGCACAAACAGTAATATCTCCACATTGCAAGGTGCAATTCTGAAATTTTTTGCTTTTTCCTGCTAATCCTAGCATGATAAAGAAGATTCAAAGATAGTGAGATGCCAGCTCCTTTCATTCAGTCAGTAGCTTCAAACATTTCTGGACGTTTTTCAATGGCAAAAATCAATGAATATTGTAAATGCACAAACAGTAATATCTCCACATTGCAAGGTGCAATTCTGAAATTTTTTGCTTTTTCCTGCTAATCCTAGCATGATAAAGAAGATTCAAAGACAGTGAGATGCCAGCTCCTTTCATTCAGTCAGTAGCTTCAAACATTTCTGGTATATGAATAACATGATGTTTTTCAATGGCAAAAATCAATGAATATTGTAAATGCACAAACAGTAATATCTCCACATTGCAAGGTGCAATTCTGAAATTTTTTGCTTTTTCCTGCTAATCCTAGCATGATAAAGAAGATTCAAAGAGAGTGAGATGCCAGCTCCTTTCATTCAGTCAGTAGCTTCAAACATTTCTGGATGTTTTTCAATGGCAAAAAGGAATGAATATTGTAAATGCACAAACAGTAATATCTCCACATTGCAAGGTGCAATTCTGAAATTTTTTGCTTTTTCCTGTTAATCCTAGCATGATAAAGAAGATTCAAAGAGAGTGAGATGCCAGCTCCTTTCATTCAGTCAGTAGCTTCAAACATTTCTGGTATATGAAAAACATGTTTTTCAATGGCAAAAATCAATGAATATTGTAAATGCACAAACAGTAATATCTCCACATTGCAAGGTGCAATTCTGAAATTTTTTGCTTTTTCCTGTTAATCCTAGCATGATAAAGAAGATTCAAAGAGAGTGAGATGCCAGCTCCTTTCATTCAGTCAGTAGCTTCAAACATTTCTGGTATATGAAAAACATGTTATTCAATGGCAAAAATCAATGAATATTGTAAATGCACAAACAGTAATATCTCCACATTGCAAGGTGCAATTCTGAAATTTTTTGCTTTTTCCTGCTAATACTAGCATGATAAAGAAGATTCAAAGAGAGTGAGATGCCAGCTCCTTTCATTCAGTCAGTAGCTTCAAACATTTCTGGTATATGAAAAACATGTTTTTCAATGGCAAAAATCAATGAATATTGTAAATGCACAAACAGTAATATCTCCACATTGCAAGGTTCAATTCTGAAATTTTTTGCTTTTTCCTGTTAATCCTAGCATGATAAAGAAGATTCAAAGAGAGTGAGATGCCTGCTCCTTTCATTCAGTCAGTAGCTTCAAACATTTCTGGTATATGAAAAACATGTTTTTCAATGGCAAAAATCAATGAATATTGTAAATGCACAAACAGTAATATCTCCACATTGCAAGGTGCAATTCTGAAATTTTTTGCTTTTTCCTGCTAATCCTAGCATGATAAAGAAGATTCAAAGAGAGTGAGATGCCAGCTCCTTTCATTCAGTCAGTAGCTTCAAACATTTCTGGACGTTTTTCAATGGCAAAAAGGAATGAATATTGTAAATGCACAAACAGTAATATCTCCACATTACAAGGTGCAATTCTGAAATTTTTTGCTTTTTCCTGTTAATCCTAGCATGATAAAGAAGATTCAAAGAGAGTGAGATGCCAGCTCCTTTCATTCAGTCAGTAGCTTCAAACATTTCTGGTATATGAAAAACATGTTTTTCAATGGCAAAAATCAATGAATATTGTAAATGCACAAACAGTAATATCTCCACATTGCAAGGTGCAATTCTGAAATTTTTTGCTTTTTCCTGCTAATCCTAGCATGATAAAGAAGATTCAAAGATAGTGAGATGCCAGCTCCTTTCATTCAGTCAGTAGCTTCAAACATTTCTGGACGTTTTTCAATGGCAAAAATCAATGAATATTGTAAATGCACAAACAGTAATATCTCCACATTGCAAGGTGCAATTCTGAAATTTTTTGCTTTTTCCTGCTAATCCTAGCATGATAAAGAAGATTCAAAGACAGTGAGATGCCAGCTCCTTTCATTCAGTCAGTAGCTTCAAACATTTCTGGTATATGAATAACATGATGTTTTTCAATGGCAAAAATCAATGAATATTGTAAATGCACAAACAGTAATATCTCCACATTGCAAGGTGCAATTCTGAAATTTTTTGCTTTTTCCTGCTAATCCTAGCATGATAAAGAAGATTCAAAGAGAGTGAGATGCCAGCTCCTTTCATTCAGTCAGTAGCTTCAAACATTTCTGGACGTTTTTCAATGGCAAAAAGGAATGAATATTGTAAATGCACAAACAGTAATATCTCCACATTGCAAGGTGCAATTCTGAAATTTTTTGCTTTTTCCTGTTAATCCTAGCATGATAAAGAAGATTCAAAGAGAGTGAGATGCCAGCTCCTTTCATTCAGTCAGTAGCTTCAAACATTTCTGGTATATGAAAAACATGTTTTTCAATGGCAAAAATCAATGAATATTGTAAATGCACAAACAGTAATATCTCCACATTGCAAGGTGCAATTCTGAAATTTTTTGCTTTTTCCTGTTAATCCTAGCATGATAAAGAAGATTCAAAGAGAGTGAGATGCCAGCTCCTTTCATTCAGTCAGTAGCTTCAAACATTTCTGGTATATGAAAAACATGTTTTTCAATGGCAAAAATCAATGAATATTGTAAATGCACAAACAGTAATATCTCCACATTGCAAGGTGCAATTCTGAATTTTTTTGCTTTTTCCTGCTAATACTAGCATGATAAAGAAGATTCAAAGAGAGTGAGATGCCAGCTCCTTTCATTCAGTCAGTAGCTTCAAACATTTCTGGACGTTTTTCAATGGCAAAAATCAATGAATATTGTAAATGCACAAACAGTAATATCTCCACATCGCAAGGTGCAATTCAGAAATTTTTGGCTTTTTCCTGCTAATCCTAGCATGATAAAGAAGATTCAAAGAGAGTGAGATGCCAGCTCCTTTCATTCAGTCAGTAGCTTCAAACATTTCTGGTATATGAAAAACATGTTTTTCAATGGCAAAAATCAATGAATATTGTAAATGCACAAACAGTAATATCTCCACATTGCAAGGTTCAATTCTGAAATTTTTTGCTTTTTCCTGTTAATCCTAGCATGATAAAGAAGATTCAAAGAGAGTGAGATGCCTGCTCCTTTCATTCAGTCAGTAGCTTCAAACATTTCTGGTATATGAAAAACATGTTTTTCAATTGCAAAAATCAATGAATATTGTAAATGCACAAACAGTAATATCTCCACATTGCAAGGTGCAATTCTGAAATTTTTTGCTTTTTCCTGCTAATCCTAGCATGATAAAGAAGATTCAAAGAGAGTGAGATGCCAGCTCCTTTCATTCAGTCAGTAGCTTCAAACATTTCTGGACGTTTTTCAATGGCAAAAAGGAATGAATATTGTAAATGCACAAACAGTAATATCTCCACATTGCAAGGTGCAATTCTGAAATTTTTTGCTTTTTCCTGTTAATCCTAGCATGATAAAGAAGATTCAAAGAGAGTGAGATGCCAGCTCCTTTCATTCAGTCAGTAGCTTCAAACATTTCTGGTATATGAAAAACATGTTTTTCAATGGCAAAAATCAATGAATATTGTAAATGCACAAACAGTAATATCTCCACATTGCAAGGTGCAATTCTGAAATTTTTTGCTTTTTCCTGTTAATCCTAGCATGATAAAGAAGATTCAAAGAGAGTGAGATGCCAGCTCCTTTCATTCAGTCAGTAGCTTCAAACATTTCTGGTATATGAAAAACATGTTTTTCAATGGCAAAAATCAATGAATATTGTAAATGCACAAACAGTAATATCTCCACATTGCAAGGTGCAATTCTGAAATTTTTTGCTTTTTCCTGCTAATCCTAGCATGATAAAGAAGATTCAAAGATAGTGAGATGCCAGCTCCTTTCATTCAGTCAGTAGCTTCAAACATTTCTGGACGTTTTTCAATGGCAAAAATCAATGAATATTGTAAATGCACAAACAGTAATATCTCCACATTGCAAGGTGCAATTCTGAAATTTTTTGCTTTTTCCTGCTAATCCTAGCATGATAAAGAAGATTCAAAGACAGTGAGATGCCAGCTCCTTTCATTCAGTCAGTAGCTTCAAACATTTCTGGTATATGAATAACATGATGTTTTTCAATGGCAAAAATCAATGAATATTGTAAATGCACAAACAGTAATATCTCCACATTGCAAGGTGCAATTCTGAAATTTTTTGCTTTTTCCTGCTAATCCTAGCATGATAAAGAAGATTCAAAGAGAGTGAGATGCCAGCTCCTTTCATTCAGTCAGTAGCTTCAAACATTTCTGGACGTTTTTCAATGGCAAAAATCAATGAATATTGTAAATGCACAAACAGTAATATCTCCACATTGCAAGGTGCAATTCTGAAATTTTTTGCTTTTTCCTGTTAATCCTAGCATGATAAAGAAGATTCAAAGAGAGTGAGATGCCAGCTCCTTTCATTCAGTCAGTAGCTTCAAACATTTCTGGTATATGAAAAACATGTTTTTCAATGGCAAAAATCAATGAATATTGTAAATGCACAAACAGTAATATCTCCACATTGCAAGGTGCAATTCTGAAATTTTTTGCTTTTTCCTGCTAATCCTAGCATGATAAAGAAGATTCAAAGAGAGTGAGATGCCAGCTCCTTTCATTCAGTCAGTAGCTTCAAACATTTCTGGACGTTTTTCAATGGCAAAAATCAATGAATATTGTAAATGCACAAACAGTAATATCTCCACATTGCAAGGTGCAATTCTGAAATTTTTTGCTTTTTCCTGTTAATCCTAGCATGATAAAGAAGATTCAAAGAGAGTGAGATGCCAGCTCCTTTCATTCAGTCAGTAGCTTCAAACATTTCTGGTATATGAAAAACATGTTTTTCAATGGCAAAAATCAATGAATATTGTAAATGCACAAACAGTAATATCTCCACATTGCAAGGTGCAATTCTGAAATTTTTTGCTTTTTCCTGCTAATCCTAGCATGATAAAGAAGATTCAAAGAGAGTGAGATGCCATCTCCTTTCATTCAGTCAGTAGCTTCAAACATTTCTGGACGTTTTTCAATGGCAAAAATCAATGAATATTGTAAATGCACAAACAGTAATATCTCCACATTGCAAGGTGCAATTCTGAAATTTTTTGCTTTTTCCTGTTAATCCTAGCATGATAAAGAAGATTCAAAGAGAGTGAGATGCCAGCTCCTTTCATTCAGTCAGTAGCTTCAAACATTTCTGGTATATGAAAAACATGTTTTTCAATGGCAAAAATCAATGAATATTGTAAATGCACAAACAGTAATATCTCCACATTGCAAGGTGCAATTCTGAAATTTTTTGCTTTTTCCTGCTAATCCTAGCATGATAAAGAAGATTCAAAGAGAGTGAGATGCCAGCTCCTTTCAGTCAGTAGCTTCAAACATTTCTGGTATATGAAAAACATGTTTTTCAATGGCAAAAATCAATGAATATTGTAAATGCACAAACAGTAATATCTCCACATTGCAAGGTGCAATTCTGAAATTTTTTGCTTTTTCCTGCTAATCCTAGCATGATAAAGAAGATTCAAAGAGAGTGAGATGCCAGCTCCTTTCATTCAGTCAGTAGCTTCAAACATTTCTGGACGTTTTTCAATGGCAAAAATCAATGAATATTGTAAATGCACAAACAGTAATATCTCCACATTGCAAGGTGCAATTCTGAAATTTTTTGCTTTTTCCTGTTAATCCTAGCATGATAAAGAAGATTCAAAGAGAGTGAGATGCCAGCTCCTTTCATTCAGTCAGTAGCTTCAAACATTTCTGGTATATGAAAAACATGTTTTTCAATGGCAAAAATCAATGAATATTGTAAATGCACAAACAGTAATATCTCCACATTGCAAGGTGCAATTCTGAAATTTTTTGCTTTTTCCTGCTAATCCTAGCATGATAAAGAAGATTCAAAGAGAGTGAGATGCCAGCTCCTTTCATTCAGTCAGTAGCTTCAAACATTTCTGGTATATGAAAAACATGTTTTTCAATGGCAAAAATCAATGAATATTGTAAATGCACAAACAGTAATATCTCCACATTGCAAGGTGCAATTCTGAAATTTTTTGCTTTTTCCTGCTAATCCTAGCATGATAAAGAAGATTCAAAGAGAGTGAGATGCCAGCTCCTTTCATTCAGTCAGTAGCTTCAAACATTTCTGGACGTTTTTCAATGGCAAAAATCAATGAATATTGTAAATGCACAAACAGTAATATCTCCACATTGCAAGGTGCAATTCAGAAATTTTTGGCTTTTTCCTGCTAATGCTAGCATGATAAAGAAGATTCAAAGAGTGTGAGATGCCAGCTCCTTTCATTCAGTCAGTAGCTTCAAGCATTTCTGGTATATGAAAAACATGTTTTTCAATGGCAAAAATCAATGAATATTGTAAATGCACAAACAGTAATATCTCCACATTGCAAGGTGCAATTCTGAAATTTTTTGCTTTTTCCTGCTAATCCTAGCATGATAAAGAAGATTCAAAGAGAGTGAGATGCCAGCTCCTTTCATTCAGTCAGTAGCTTCAAACATTTCTGGACGTTTTTCAATGGCAAAAATCAATGAATATTGTAAATGCACAAACAGTAATATCTCCACATTGCAAGGTGCAATTCTGAAATTTTTTGCTTTTTCCTGTTAATCCTAGCATGATAAAGAAGATTCAAAGAGAGTGAGATGCCAGCTCCTTTCATTCAGTCAGTAGCTTCAAACATTTCTGGTATATGAAAAACATGTTTTTCAATGGCAAAAATCAATGAATATTGTAAATGCACAAACAGTAATATCTCCACATTGCAAGGTGCAATTCTGAAATTTTTTGCTTTTTCCTGCTAATCCTAGCATGATAAAGAAGATTCAAAGAGAGTGAGATGCCAGCTCCTTTCATTCAGTCAGTAGCTTCAAACATTTCTGGACGTTTTTCAATGGCAAAAATCAATGAATATTGTAAATGCACAAACAGTAATATCTCCACATTGCAAGGTGCAATTCTGAAATTTTTTGCTTTTTCCTGTTAATCCTAGCATGATAAAGAAGATTCAAAGAGAGTGAGATGCCAGCTCCTTTCATTCAGTCAGTAGCTTCAAACATTTCTGGTATATGAAAAACATGTTTTTCAATGGCAAAAATCAATGAATATTGTAAATGCACAAACAGTAATATCTCCACATTGCAAGGTGCAATTCTGAAATTTTTTGCTTTTTCCTGCTAATCCTAGCATGATAAAGAAGATTCAAAGAGAGTGAGATGCCAGCTCCTTTCATTCAGTCAGTAGCTTCAAACATTTCTGGTATATGAATAACATATGTTTTCAATGGCAAAAATCAATGAATATTGTAAATGCACAAACAGTAATATCTCCACATTGCAAGTTGCAATCTGAAATTTTTTGCTTTTTCCTGCTAATCCTAGCATGATAAAGAAGATTCAAAGAGAGTGAGATGCCAGCTCCTTTCATTCAGTCAGTAGCTTCAAACATTTCTGGACTGTTTTTCAATGGCAAAAATCAATGAATATTGTAAATGCACAAACAGTAATATCTCCACATTGCAAGGTGCAATTCTGAAATTTTTTGCTTTTCCTGCTAATCCTAGCATGATAAAGAAGATTCAAAGAGAGTGAGATGCCAGCTCTTTCATTCAGTCAGTATCCTCTTCAGATTTCTGGAATGAAAAACATGTTGTTAATGGCAAAAATCAATGAATATTGTAAATGCACAAACAGTAATCTCTACCACATTGCAAGTGCAAGTCAGAAATTTTTGGCTTTTCCCTGCTAATTCCTAGCATGATAAAGAAGATTCAAAGAGAGTGAGATGCCAGCTCCTTTCATTCAGTCAGTAGCTTCCAACATTTCTGGTATATGAAAAACATGTTTTTCAATGGCAAAAATCAATGAATATTGTAAATGCACAAACAGTAATATCTCCACATTGCAAGGTGCAATTCTGAAATTTTTTGCTTTTTTCTGCTAATCCCTAGCCTGATAAGAAGATTCAAAGAGAGTGAGATGCCAG
>NW_027370553.1:0-35232 GCF_046119375.1 Phyllobates terribilis | reverse complement strand
TGGTGTAATGTCTGGAGGTTATATCAGTACTGGAGCGTTATATGAGGCTGATATCAGTCACATATGGTGTAATGTCTGGGGGTTATATCAGTACTGGAGCGTTATAAGAGGCTGATATCAGTCACATATGATGTAATGTCTGGAGGTTATATCAGTACTGGAGCGTTATAAGAGGTGCTGATATCAGTCACATATGGTGTAATGTCTGGAGGTTATATCAGTACTGGAGCGTTATAAGAGAGGCTGATGTCAGTCACATATGGTGTAATGTCTGGGGGTTATATCAGTACTGGAGCGTTATATGAGGCTGTTATCAGTCACATATGGTATAATGTCTGGAGGTTATATCAGTACTGGAGCGTTATAAGAGGGGCTGATATCAGTCACATATGATGTAATGTCTGGAGGTTATATCAGTACTGGAGCGTTATAAGAGGCTGATATCAGTCACATATGATGTAATGTCTGGAGGTTCTATCAGTACTGGAGCGTTATAAGAGGCTGATATCAGTCACATATGATGTAATGTCTGGAGGTTATATCAGTACTGTAGCGTTATAAGAGGCTGATATCAGTCACATATGGTATAATGTCTGGAGGTTATATCAGTACTGGAGCGTTATAAGAGGCTGATATCAGTCACATATGGTGTAATGTCTGGAGGTTATATCAGTACTGGAGCGTTATAAGAGGAGCTGATATCAGTCACATATGATGTAATGTCTGGAGGTTATATCAGTACTGGAGCGTTATAAGAGGAGCTGATATCAGTCACATATGGTGTAATGTCTGGAGGTTATATCAGTACTGGTGCGTTATAAGAGGTTGATATCAGTCACATATGGTGTAATGTCTGGAGGTTATATCAGTACTGGAGCGTTATAAGAGGGGCTGATATCAGTCACATATGGTGTAATGTCTAGAGGTTATATCAGTACTGGAGCGTTATAAGATGCTGATATCAGTCACATATGGTGTAATGTCTGGAGGTTATATAAGTACTGGAGTGTTATAAGAGGGGCTGATATCAGTCACATATGGTGTAATGTCTGGACGTTATATCAGTACTGGAGCGTTATAAGATGCTGATATCAGTCACATATGGTGTAATGTCTGGAGGTTATATAAGTACTGGAGTGTTATAAGAGGGGCTGATATCAGTCACATATGGTGTAATGTCTGAAGGTTATATCAGTACTGGAGCGTTATAAGAGGGGCTGATATCAGTCACATATGGTGTAATGTCTGGAGGTTATATCAGTACCGGAGCGTTATAAGAGGGGCTGATATCAGTCACATATGGTGTAATGTCTGGAGGTTATCTCAGTACTGGAGCGTTATAAGATGCTGATATCAGTCACATATGGTGTAATGTCTGGAGGTTATATCAGTACTGGAGCTTTATAAGAGGGGCTGATATCAGTCACATATGGTGTAATGTCTGGAGGTTATATCAGTACTGGAGCATTATAAGAGGCTGATATCAGTCACATATGGTGTAATGTCTGGAGATTATATCAGTACTGGAGCGTTATAAGAGGAGCTGATATCAGTCACATATGGTGTAATGTCTGGAGGTTATATCAGTACTGGAGCGTTATAAGAGGAGCTGATATCAGTCACATATGGTGTAATGTCTGGAGATTATATCACTACTGGAGCGTTATAAGAGGGGCTGATATCAGTCACATATGGTGTAATGTCTGGAGGTTATATCAGTACTGGAGTGTAATGTCTGGAGGTTATATCAGTACTGGAGCGTTATAAGAGGCTGATATCAGTCACATATGGTGTAATGTCTGGAGGTTATATCAGTACTGGAGCGTTATATGAGGCCAATATCAGTCACATATGGTGACTGGAGCGTTATAAGAGGGGCTGATATCAGCCACATATGATGTAATGTCTGAAGGTTATATCACTACTGGAGCGTTATAAGAGGGGCTGATATCAGTCACATATGGTGTAATGTCTGGAGGTTATATCAGTACTGGAGCGTTATAAGAGAATGATATCAGTCACATATGATGTAATGTCTGAAGGTTATATCAGTACTGGAGCGTTATAAGAGGAGCTGATATCAGTCACATATGGTGTAATGTCTGGAGATTATATCACTACTGGAGCGTTATAAGAGGGGCTGATATCAGTCACATATGGTGTAATGTCTGGAGGTTATATCAGTACTGGAGGTTTATAAGAGGAGCTGATATCAGTCACATATGATGTAATGTCTGGAGGTTATATTAGTACTGGAGCGTTATAAGAGGGGCTGATATCAGTCACATATGATGTAATGTCTGGAGATTATATCAGTACTGGAGCGTTATAAGAAGGGCTGATATCAGTCACATATGATGTAATGTCTGGAGGTTATATCAGTACTGGAGCGTTATAAGAGGAGCTGATATCAGTCACATATGATGTAATGTCTGGAGGTTATATCAGTACTGGAGCGTTATAAGAGGGGCTGATATCAGTCACATATGGTGTAATGTCTGGAGGTTATATCAGTACTGGAGCGTTATAAGAGGAGCTGATATCAGTCACATATGGTGTAATGTCTGGAGGTTATATCAGCACTGGAGCGTTATAAGAGGATGATATCAGTCACATATGGTGTAATGTCTGGAGGTTATATCAGTACTGGAGCGTTATAAGAGGGGCTGATATCAGTCACATATGGTGTAATGTTTGGAGGTTATATCAGTACTGAAGCGTTATAAGAGGGGCTGATATCAGTCACATATGGTGTAATGTTTGGAGGTTATATCAGTACTGGAGCGTTATAAGAGGATGATATCAGTCACATATGATGTAATGTCTGGAGGTTATATCAGTACTGGAGCGTTATAAGAGGATGATATCAGTCACATATGGTGTAATGTCTGGGGGTTATATTAGTACTGAAGCGTTATAAGAGGGGCTGATATCAGTCACATATGGTGTAATGTCTGGAGGTTATATCAGTACTGAACCGTTATAAGAGGGGCTGATATCAGTCACATATGATGTAATGTCTGGAGGTTATATCAGTACTGGAGCGTTATAAGAGGTGCTGATATCAGTCACATATGGTGTAATGTCTGGGGGTTATATCAGTACTGGAGAGTTATAAGAGGAGCTGATATCAGTCACATATGGTGTAATGTCTGGAGGTTATATCAGTACTGGAGTGTTCTAAGAGGAGCTGATATCAGTCACATACGGTGTAATGTCTGGAGGTTATATCAGTACTGGAGCGTTATAAGAGGAGCTGATATCAGTCACATATGGTGTAATGTCTGGAGGTTATATCAGTACTGGAGTGTTATAAGAGGGGCTGATATCAGTCACATATGATGTAATGTCTGGAGGTTATATCAGTACTGGAGCGTTATAAGAGGCTGATATCAGTCACATATGGTGTAATGTCTGGGGGTTATATCAGTACTGGAGAGTTATAAGAGGCTGATATCAGTCACATATGATGTAATGTCTGAAGGTTATATCAGTACTGGAGCGTTATAAGAGGAGCTGATATCCGTCACATATGGTGTAATGTCTGGAGGTTATATCAGTACTGCAGTGTTATAAGAGGGGCTGATATCAGTCACATATGATGTAATGTCTGGAGGTTATATCAGTACTGGAGCGTTATAAGAGGAGCTGATATCAGTCACATATGATGTAATGTCTGGAGGTTATATCAGTACTGGAGCGTTATAAGAGGAGCTGATATCAGTCACATATGGTGTAATGTCTGGAGGTTATATCAGTACTGGAGTGTTATAAGAGGGGCTGATATCAGTCACATATGATGTAATGTCTGGAGGTTATATCAGTACTGGAGCGTTATAAGTGGCTGATATCAGTCACATATGATGTAATGTCTGGAGGTTATATCACTACTGGAGCGTTATAAGAGGAACTGATATCAGTCACATATGGTGTAATGTCTGGAGGTTATATCAGTACTGGAGTGTTATAAGAGGGGCTGATATCCGTCACATATGATGTAATGTCTGGAGGTTATATCAGTACTGGAGCGTTATAAGAGGGGCTGATATCAGTCACATATGGTGTAATGTCTGGAGGTTATATCAGTACTGGAGCGTTATAAGAGGGGCTGATATCAGTCACATATGGTGTAATGTCTGGAGGTTATATCAGTACTGGAGCATAATAAGAGAATGATATCAGTCACATATGATGTAATGTCTGAAGGTTATATCAGTACTGGAGCGTTATAAGAGGAGCTGATATCAGTCACATATGGTGTAATGTCTGGAGATTATATCACTACTGGAGCGTTATAAGAGGGGCTGATATCAGTCACATATGGTGTAATGTCTGGAGGTTATATCAGTACTGGAGGTTTATAAGAGGAGCTGATATCAGTCACATATGATGTAATGTCTGGAGATTATATCAGTACTGGAGCGTTATAAGAAGGGCTGATATCAGTCACATATGATGTAATGTCTGGAGGTTATATCAGTACTGGAGCGTTATAAGAGGGGCTGATATCAGTCACATATGATGTAATGTCTGGAGGTTATATCAGCACTGGAGCGTTATAAGAGGATGATATCAGTCACATATGATGTAATGTCTGGAGGTTATATCAGTACTGGAGCGTTATAAGAGAGGCTGATATCAGTCACATATGATGTAATGTCTGGACGTTATATCAGTACTGGAGCGTTATAAGAGGAGCTGATATCAGTCACATATGATGTAATGTCTGGAGGTTCTATCAGTACTGGAGCGTTATAAGAGGGGCTGATATCAGTCACATATGGTGTAATGTCTGGAGGTTATATCAGTGCTGGAGCGTTATAAGAGGGGCTGATATCAGTCACATATGGTGTAATGTCTGGGGGTTATATCAGTACTGGAGCGTTATAAGAGGGGCTGATATCAGTCACATATGGTGTAATGTCTGGAGGTTATATCAGTACTGGAGCGTTATAAGAGAGGCTGATATCAGTCACATATGATGTAATGTCTGGACGTTATATCAGTACTATAGCGTTATAGGAGGAGCTGATATCAGTCACATATGATGTAATGTCTGGAGGTTCTATCAGTACTGGAGCGTTATAAGAGGCTGATATCAGTCACATATGGTGTAATGTCTGGAGGTTATATCAGTACTGGAGCGTTATATGAGGCCAATATCAGTCACATATGGTGTAATGTCTGGGGGTTATATCAGTACTGGAGCGTTATATGAGGCCAATATCAGTCACATATGGTGTAATGTCTGGGGGTTATATCAGTACTGGAGCTTTATAAGAGGCTGATATCAGTCACATATGGTGTAATGTCTGGGGGTTATATCAGTACTGGAGCGTTATAAGAGGCTGATATCAGTCACATATGGTGTAATATCTGGGGGTTATATCAGTACTGGAGCGTTATAAGAGGCTGATATCAGTCACATATGGTGTAATGTCTGGAGGTTATATCAGTACTGGAGCGTTATAAGAGGGGCTGATGTCAGTCACATATGGTGTAATGTCTGGAGGTTATATCAGTACTGGAGCGTTATAAGAGGCTGATATCAGTCACATATGGTGTAATGTCTGGAGGTTATATCAGTACTGGAGCGTTATAAGAGGCTGTTATCAGTCACATATGGTATAATGTCTGGAGGTTATATCAGTACTGGAGCGTTATAAGAGGGGCTGATATCAGTCACATATGATGTAATGTCTGGAGGTTATATCAGTACTGGAGCGTTATAAGAGGCTGATATCAGTCACATATGGTGTAATGTCTGGAGGTTATATCAGTACTGGAGCGTTATAAGAGGCTGATATCAGTCACATATGGTGTAATGTCTGGAGGTTATATCAGTACTGGAGCGTTATAAGAGGAGCTGATATCAGTCACATATGATGTAATGTCTGGAGGTTATATCAGTACTGGAGCGTTATAAGAGGGGCTGATATCAGTCACATATGGTGTAATGTCTGGAGGTTATATCAGTACTGGAGCGTTATAAGAGGAGCTGATATCAGTCACATATGATGTAATGTCTGGAGGTTATATCAGTACTGGAGCCTTATAAGAGGGTCTGATAACAGTCACATATGGAGGTAGGTGATATATAATAGGGGTCATGGGGGAAGTGCAATTTCCACATTTCTTGTTACTTTTCCCAGTAAAGATCGGTATAGTTCGCCTGTCCCTGCTGGAAATGGCTGATAACAGAGAGTAACTACCAGTATTTTCCTATAGGGAGACCTGCAGTCCGGGAGCTGCTGCAGTTGAGCTGTAGCTCCCCCAGGTCTGGTCAGGCTGTGGCCGGTACTGCAGTCTGTGCTGTCCTCCGCCCTGCTGGTTGGGTGTTCCCGGTGCTCGGCGCGGATTGCTGCTCTCCAGGCTGTACTTTTGTAGTAATATTCTGTAATCTTTATAATTAATGATCCTATTTTCTCCTTATTACCCCGGTAATTACAGTCTGCAGCGCGGAGCTTGTACTGACGGTCAGCGCAGCGTCTGCGGATCCTTCTGTCTTTTGCTCTGCACATTTCTTTTTTTTTTCCTAAAGTTGCAGGGTTTTCCAGTCTGCGCTCCGCTCTGTAGTTTGGGGTCACTCAGGGTCCTGGGAAAGCTGGGTGGTCTGATGGTGCTCGGAGTCAGTGGTCACCCTGTGACGAGCCGGTCGCTGCGTTGTTTCGTCCGTGCGCATCTCCCTCACCAGAGACCTCTCATTATTTAGTCGCCCCTTTATGTGCGGGTGGTGGGGGTCCCCGCGGAGAGTGGTGTTGTGGAGGGGGCTTCCCCGCGGAGATGGGTGGGGTGCGGGGGGGGGGTGTCCCCGCGGAGAGGGGTGTTGCGGAGGGGGCTTCCCCGCGGAGATGGGTGGGGTGTGGGGTGGGGTTTCCCCGCGGAGAGGGGTGGGGCGCGGAGTCACTACTTTCAAGTCCACACTTATTGCAGCAAAACAAACCTCCGTCTCATCTCTCATATCCTCCCAGTCTCACAACCCTAAACAGCTATCTGTCCATCCTCTGTCCCCCAGCACCTCCTCCCTCTTCTCTCATCTCAGCTGAAGACTTTGCCTCATTCTTCAAGCAGAAGATTGACACCATCAGACAAAGCTTTTACCTAAAGTCCCCACAGCCCCTCCTCATATCTACTCAATCCTCCTCCTCCAAAACCAGCTTCTCCACTATTACAGAAGATCAAGTTTCCTCTTTACTCTCCAAATCACATCTCGCCACCTGCAAACTTGACGTCCTCCTCCTCCTGGACCTGTTCTCCTCCTCTTCCTCCTCCTTCATATCACCTCCTTACTAACCAAAATCCCACAATGTCTGTCCGCCATCTCATCCTTCTTCTCTGACAGATTTCTAAAACTCAACATGGATAAAACAGAATTCATCATCTTTCCCCCACATGACTCAGCCCCCCATCTGACCTATCCATCAACGTCAATGGCTGCCCACTCTCCCCAGTCCCTCAGGCTCGCTGCCTTGGGGTAACCCTGGACATACAGTGTAATGTAGCGGTAATAAGGGGCCGGGAGCGTTTACCTGTATACTGTATATGTTTCCGTAGCCTGAGATGGTCGTAACTGGATTTATTCAGCTCAGCAAAGAAAGTGACTTTTTTTTTCCCTTCTGGAGCTTCTGTCCCTGTATATACAGTGTGATGATGATATATTATATATATTATTATATATACTCTGGTGGTAATTGTCAGGTTTGGGTGGATGGGGTGTGCTGCGGTTAGCGCTCCTGAATTCTTGCGGCCCCTTTTCTGTGAGGGTCAGTTGCCGTCTTCAGTGAGCGCAGCTCTGTGTAACGTGAATCCTCTCCAGCCGGGGGGCCGGGATCAATAGTAATGAGGCCGATCTCCGGGTCAGGGAGTCCGGCCTGTGTAATGCCTGTTATACCATCCATCAAGCCTCCGCGATGTGGAGAATGCCTTTCAGGGCTCTGGGAAAGCTGGGTGGCCGCTGCTTTGGAGAGCACATGAGGTGGAGATCCAGCTTTTCCAGGAACAGATGAAAGCTGTAGACTAGGATTGTTATTGGCTCGATTGTTTGACACCAATCCTCTGCAGACGCCATATTACTCAGGTGATGGAGAATGTCTTGGATAGAACTCTGAGAATCGCGTGATACAATGTATCCAGATCACAAGGACACTGTAACAATGTCATCTTCTCTAGTCTGAGGATCTGATCAATGTGCAGGCATGGAACGCCTGTGGTGATTGGCTACAATGTATCAGTCTGCCATCCATCCTTCCTTCAATACGTTTGGTCAGAGCTTTTACAGCAGATTTCCAGGAGATTCCGTCTGTCCGGCGCGGATCTATGCACGGTGCCCGCGTTCTCCAGCTCGGATCTATCCACGGTGCCCGTTTTCTCCAGCTCGGATCTATCCACGGTGCCCGCGTTCTCCGGCTCGGATCTATCCACGGTGCCCGCGTTCTCCGGCTCGGATCTATCCACGGTGCCCGCGTTCTCCGGCTCGGATCTATCCACGGTGCCCGCGTTCTCCGGCTCGGATCTATCCACGGTGCCCGCGTTCTCCAGCACGGATCTATCCACGGTGCCCGCGTTCTCCAGCACGGATCTATCCACAGTGCCCGCGTTCTCCAGCTTGGATCTATCCACGGTGCCCGCTTTCTCCAGCTCGGATCTATCCACGGTGCCCGCGTTCTCCAGCACGGATCTATCCACGGTGCCCGCGTTCTCCAGCACGGATCTATCCACGGTGCCCGCGTTCTCCAGCTCGGATCTATCCACGGTGCCTGCGTTCTCCAGCTTGGATCTATCCACGGTGCCCTTGTTCTCCAGCTCGGATCTATCCACGGTGCCCGCTTTCTCCAGCTCGGATCTATCCACGGTGCCCGCGTTCTCCACCACATCATTGTGTGGACAGGGTGGAGATATCTTGTATTCGTTCACTAGATTTGGGTTCTCATTCTTCGCATTCGTTGTTATCCTTGTAAACAGTTTTCACCTTTCCCTTGTTAAGGCTATGTTCACACTGTTTCTTTTTATGCCATTTGTGGAGCGTAAAGTCCTGCAAAAAGCATTGACAAAATTGTGAAGATTGGAATCGATTCATTTCTGTGCAAAAATAACTTCTGTTTTATTCCTTCAAGTTTTTGAACGTCTTGTAAACTCTTAAATATTGCGATAGATGCCAGAAGTGACCCGTCCATCCTCAGGCGTCTGCCGCGATGCCGCCGCTCAGGACTTCACCATAGACCTCCATGGGAGGATAGATGTGACGCCCACGAGGCTCCAGGGCATTTGTAGGGTATTTTGTAAATGTTTTTGCCGCATGTTCAGTTTTGATTAGTTACGGACCCTGCGAGTCTATGGGTCGGTGAAAACCACTGGCAGCACATGGCCGCCATCAGTGTGTAGTCTGCGGTCAGGCCGTGCGCTGCCTCGATCCTCACGGTGCTCGGAGACGCCTCATTTATTTACTTTATTAAAGGTGCGAATCACTGATGGCAAAAACTGTTCAGCAGCCCGAATATGACGTCTGAACGACGCCCAAGTGTCTTCTGACGCAGTGTGAACACATCCTAAAGCTGATGTCAGGCGGCCGCAGAGTCTCATCCGAGAGAATCTGCCGATGACCCTAATAAGTCTGATGAGTGTCGGCACAGTGGGATCCGCACAGCCGAGTGCGGGCTGATTATTGGGTCACGCCGAGTGCGGGCTGATTATTGGGTCACGCTCCGAGTGCGGGCTGATTATTGGGTCACGCTCCGAGTGCGGACTGATTATTGGGTCACGCTCCGAGTGCGGGCTGATTATTGGGTCACGCTCCGAGTGCCGGCTGATTATTGGGTCACGCTCCGAGTGCGGACTGATTATTGGGTCACGCTCCGAGTGCGGGCTGATTATTGGGTCACGCTCCGAGTGCGGGCTGATTATTGGGTCACGCTCCGAGTGCGGACTGATTATTGGGTCACGCTCCGAGTGCCGGCTGATTATTGGGTCACGCCGAGTGCCGGCTGATTATTGGGTCACGCTCCGAGTGCGGGCTGATTATTGGGTCACGCTCCGAGTGCCGGCTGATTATTGGGTCACGCTCCGAGTGCTGGCTGATTATTGGGTCACGCTCCGAGTGCCGGCTGATTATTGGGTCACGCTCCGAGTGCGGGCTGATTATTGGGTCACGCTCCGAGTGCGGGCTGATTATTGGGTCACGCTCCGAGTGCGGGCTGATTATTGGGTCACGCTCCGAGTGCGGGCTGATTATTGGGTCACGCCGAGTGCTGGCTGATTATTGGGTCACGCCGAGTGCGGGCTGATTATTGGGTCACGCTCCAAGTGCGGGCTGATTATTGGGTCACGCTCCGAGTGCCGGCTGATTATTGGGTCACGCTCCGAGTGCCGGCTGATTATAGGGTCACGCTCCGAGTGCCGGCTGATTATAGGGTCACGCTCCGAGTGCCGGCTGATTATTGGGTCACGCTCCGAGTGCGGGCTGATTATTGGGTCACGCTCCGAGTGCGGGCTGATTATTGGGTCACGCCGAGTGCTGGCTGATTATTGGGTCACGCTCCGAGTGCTGGCTGATTATTGGGTCACGCTCCGAGTGCTGGCTGATTATTGGGTCACGCTCCGAGTGCCGGCTGATTATTGGGTCACGCTCCGAGTGCCGGCTGATTATTGGGTCACTCTCCAAGTGCGGGCTGATTATTGGGTCACGCTCCGAGTGCTGGCTGATTATTGGGTCACGCTCCGAGTGCGCGCTGATTATTGGGTCACGCTCCGAGTGCCGGCTGATTATTGGGTCACGCTCCGAGTGCGGGCTGATTATAGGGTCACGCTCCGAGTGCGGGCTGATTATAGGGTCACGCTCCGAGTGCGGGCTGATTATAGGGTCACGCTCCGAGTGCGGGCTGATTATAGGGTCACGCTCCGAGTGCGCGCTGATTATAGGGTCACGCTCCGAGTGCGCGCTGATTATTGGGTCACGCTCCGAGTGCGGGCTGATTATTGGGTCACGCTCCGAGTGCGGGCTGATTATAGGGTCACGCTCCGAGTGCGGGCTGATTATTGGGTCACGCTCCGAGTGCGGGCTGATTATTGGGTCACGCTCCGAGTGCCGGCTGATTATAGGGTCACGCTCCGACTGCGGGCTGATTATTGGGTCACGCTCCGAGTGCCGGCTGATTATAGGGTCACGCTCCGAGTGCGGGCTGATTATTGGGTCACGCTCCGAGTGCGGGCTGATTATTGGGTCACGCTCCGAGTGCGGGCTGATTATAGGGTCACGCTCCGAGTGCGGGCTGATTATAGGGTCACGCTCAGAGTGCGGGCTGATTATAGGGTCACGCTCCGAGTGCGGGCTGATTATAGGGTCACGCTCCGAGTGCGGGCTGATTATAGGGTCACGCTCCGAGTGCGGGCTGATTATAGGGTCACGCTCCGAGTGCGGGCTGATTATAGGGTCACGCTCCGAGTGCGGGCTGATTATAGGGTCACGCTCCGAGTGCGGGCTGATTATAGGGTCACGCTCGGGCGTGAAGCAGTTTTTTTCCCTCAGGACCGGCTCTGTTCAAGGAAAAAAAATCCGACATTATCAGCGCGGCCCGTGGAATAACATTGGTCCGAGTGCGATCCGACGTATTGTTGGATTGCACAGAAAATATGGTGGTGTGCACGAGCCCTAGCCGTGAGCGGCAGCACAGGGGCTCAGTGGTTAGTACCGTATACAGAGCAGCATGGTGGCTCAGTGGTTAGCACTATAAATGGCGGCGCAGTGGTTAGTACTGTATGGTGGCTCAATGGTTAGCACTATAAATGGCGGCGCAGTGGTTAGCACTATAAATGGTGGCTCAGTGGTTAGTACTGTATGGTGGCTCAATGGTTAGCATTATAAATGGCGGCTCAGTGGTTAGTACTGTATGGTGGCTCAATGGTTAGCATTATAAATGGCGGCTCAGTGGTTAGTACTGTATGGTGGCTCAATGGTTAGCATTATAAATGGCGGCTCAGTGGTTAGCACTGTTGCTTTGCAGCGCTGAGGTCCTGGATTCAAATCCCACCAAGGACAGCCTCTGCCAGGACTCTGTTCTCCCCGTGTTTCATGGTTTCCTCTGGGTTCTCCTCTTTCTTCCCGGACCTAGCGGTAGGGGATGTAGATTGTGAGCTCCGATGGGGGCAGTGATGTCTGTGCAGCGCTGTGGTATATGATGGCGCTATATAATCAAGTAGGCCAATAACCCTCTCGGATCGTGCACTTTTCCAGTACGATTTGTAGTTTTACTTTGGATGAATCCGGAGGTGTTGTCATGTGTCGCTCTCTAGTCCCTTCCAGAGCTGCGGCAGACGTTCTCCTGGCTTCTTTGGGTCAGTTTCCTGGCAGCAGAGTCGTCCTGGAGGAGCAGTGGCAGCAGAGTCGTCCTGGAGGAGCAGTGGCAGCGCTGCTTGCGGTCCCATATTTGCCCTCCTGCTATAAATCCGTTTGTGGCTTCTGGTTTCTGTTCTTTATTTTTTAGGTTTTTCTGACGTTTTGCTCTCCTCGCTCCTGAGTGAACCGACCTGAAAGTTCAGTTGTGACTATTGTGTCACCAGGGCTCCGGACCTTGTCCATCCTCCATTAACCCTTCACTTCCTGCACCGCATCATCAGAGCGTTCCTCTAGGTGTATGGCAGACCATGCTGGGGGTAGTAGTGTCGTGGTCCTCCAGTATCTCACTCAGCATCATATGAGTGTACACAGCCCCCCTGCTCTCTCATCTTTACCCTTGGTGCCTGTCCACATTCATAATAAATTAAAGGTAAGACGTAAGGTTGTAGAAGGCGTCCCAGCCCCGCACTCCGTCCCGGCCCCGCACTCCGTCCCGGCCCCGCACTCCGTCCCGGCCCCGCACTCCGTCCCGGCCCCGCACTCCGTCCCGGCCCCGCACTCCGTCCCGGCCCCGCACTCCGTCCCGGCCCCGCACTCCGTCCCGGCCCCGCACTCCGTCCCGGCCCCGCACTCCGTCCCGGCCCCGCACTCCGTCCCGGCCCCGCACTCCGTCCCGGCCCCGCACGCCGTCCCGGCCCCGCACGCCGTCCCGGCCCCGCACGCCGTCCCGGCCCCGCACGCCGTCCCGGCCCCGCACGCCGTCCCGGCCCCGCACGCCGTCCCGGCCCCGCACTCCGTCCCGGCCCCGCACTCCGTCCCGGCCCCGCACGCCGTCCCGGCCCCGCACGCCGTCCCGGCCCCGCACGCCGTCCCAGCCCCGCACGCCGTCCCATCCCCGCACGCCGTCCCATCCCCGCACGCCGTCCCATCCCCGCACGCCGTCCCATCCCCGCACGCCGTCCCGGCCCCGCACGCCGTCCCGGCCCCGCACGCCGTCCCGGCCCCGCACGCCGTCCTCCGCACAGTGTCAAGAGCAGGGGGGTGCGGAGACTGTGGCTCACCCCCTTGTGGCATCTACTTCTGTTGCTTATTTGATTATTGGATTTTTCAGTTAAATCTTTTTGAACTTTTTAGAATTTTGGGTTTGTGTTTTGTTTTTTTTAAGTATCTTCTTTCTAAGTTTCTTGTACGGTTGTTTGGGTGCAGGCAGCGAGGGGTTAATGTGTGCGGTGCGGCCGGTGGCATTGGCTGCGGGATGGAGCAGGATGCACTCAGCGCCATCAGATGAGGAAATGCAAGAACGGCTCCAGAACTTTGCCTGTTACCGCAGCAACCGCTGACGTCAGACTCGCAGCAATTAGCTCCTGCGCTCCATTTCTCATCTGCTGAACTTACAGCATTACACAAAGGGGAGAAAGTGCTGACCCTGCGCCCCCCGGCGCCCCCGGTGCCCCCCAGCGCCCTGCAGTAACACCCCGGCCATAAGAAAAAGTTTTTGTTGTTTTTTTTTAAGAAAACTTTTATTATAAGAGTTGATGGTTTTTTTTTTAAATGTTTGAGCTGTTTTGGAGGTTTTGGAAGCCCCCGGGCTCGTCCCTCCCCGTGCCGTTCTGCTAGCCCCCGGGCTCGTCCCTCCCCGTGCCGTTCTGCTAGCCCCCGGGCTCGTCCCTCCCCGTGCCGTTCTGCTAGCCCCCGGGCTCGTCCCTCCCCGTGCCGTTCTGCTAGCCCCCGGGCTCGTCCCTCCCCGTGCCGTTCTGCTAGCCCCCGGGCTCGTCCCTCCCCGTGCCGTTCTGCTAGCCCCCGGGCTCGTCCCTCCCCGTGCCGTTCTGCTAGCCCCCGGGCTCGTCCCTCCCCGTGCCGTTCTGCTAGCCCCCGGGCTCGTCCCTCCCCGTGCCGTTCTGCTAGCCCCCGGGCTCGTCCCTCCCCGTGCCGTTCTGCTAGCCCCCGGGCTCGTCCCTCCCCGTGCCGTTCTGCTAGCCCCCGGGCTCGTCCCTCCCCGTGCCGTTCTGCTAGCCCCCGGGCTCGTCCCTCCCCGTGCCGTTCTGCTAGCCCCCGGGCTCGTCCCTCCCCGTGCCGTTCTGCTAGCCCCCGGGCTCGTCCCTCCCCGTGCCGTTCTGCTAGCCCCCGGGCTCGTCCCTCCCCGTGCCGTTCTGCTAGCCCCCGGGCTCTTCCCTCCCCGTGCCGTTCTGCTAGCCCCCGGGCTCGTCCCTCCCCGTGCCGTTCTGCTAGCCCCCGGGCTCGTCCCTCCCCGTGCCGTTCTGCTAGCCCCCGGGCTCGTCCCTCCCCGTGCCGTTCTGCTAGCCCCCGGGCTCGTCCCTCCCCGTGCCGTTCTGCTAGCCCCCGGGCTCGTCCCTCCCCGTGCCGTTCTGCTAGCCCCCGGGCTCGTCCCTCCCCGTGCCGTTCTGCTAGCCCCCGGGCTCGTCCCTCCCCGTGCCGTTCTGCTAGCCCCCGGGCTCGTCCCTCCCCGTGCCGTTCTGCTAGCCCCCGGGCTCGTCCCTCCCCGTGCCGTTCTGCTAGCCCCCGGGCTCGTCCCTCCCCGTGCCGTTCTGCTAGCCCCCGGGCTCGTCCCTCCCCGTGCCGTTCTGCTAGCCCCCGGGCTCGTCCCTCCCCGTGCCGTTCTGCTAGCCCCCGGGCTCGTCCCTCCCCGTGCCGTTCTGCTAGCCCCCGGGCTCGTCCCTCCCCGTGCCGTTCTGCTAGCCCCCGGGCTCGTCCCTCCCCGTGCCGTTCTGCTAGCCCCCGGGCTCGTCCCTCCCCGTGCCGTTCTGCTAGCCCCCGGGCTCGTCCCTCCCCGTGCCGTTCTGCTAGCCCCCGGGCTCGTCCCTCCCCGTGCCGTTCTGCTAGCCCCCGGGCTCGTCCCTCCCCGTGCCGTTCTGCTAGCCCCCGGGCTCGTCCCTCCCCGTGCCGTTCTGCTAGCCCCCGGGCTCGTCCCTCCCCGTGCCGTTCTGCTAGCCCCCGGGCTCGTCCCTCCCCGTGCCGTTCTGCTAGCCCCCGGGCTCGTCCCTCCCCGTGCCGTTCTGCTAGCCCCCGGGCTCGTCCCTCCCCGTGCCGTTCTGCTAGCCCCCGGGCTCGTCCCTCCCCGTGCCGTTCTGCTAGCCCCCGGGCTCGTCCCTCCCCGTGCCGTTCTGCTAGCCCCCGGGCTCGTCCCTCCCCGTGCCGTTCTGCTAGCCCCCGGGCTCGTCCCTCCCCGTGCCGTTCTGCTAGCCCCCGGGCTCGTCCCTCCCCGTGCCGTTCTGCTAGCCCCCGGGCTCGTCCCTCCCCGTGCCGTTCTGCTAGCCCCCGGGCTCGTCCCTCCCCGTGCCGTTCTGCTAGCCCCCGGGCTCGTCCCTCCCCGTGCCGTTCTGCTAGCCCCCGGGCTCGTCCCTCCCCGTGCCGTTCTGCTAGCCCCCGGGCTCGTCCCTCCCCGTGCCGTTCTGCTAGCCCCCGGGCTCGTCCCTCCCCGTGCCGTTCTGCTAGCCCCCGGGCTCGTCCCTCCCCGTGCCGTTCTGCTAGCCCCCGGGCTCGTCCCTCCCCGTGCCGTTCTTACAGCCCCCGGGCTCGTCCCTCCCCGTGCCGTTCTGCTAGCCCCCGGGCTCGTCCCTCCCCGTGCCGTTCTGCTAGCCCCCGGGCTCGTCCCTCCCCGTGCCGTTCTGCTAGCCCCCGGGCTCGTCCCTCCCCGTGCCGTTCTGCTAGCCCCCGGGCTCGTCCCTCCCCGTGCCGTTCTGCTAGCCCCCGGGCTCGTCCCTCCCCGTGCCGTTCTGCTAGCCCCCGGGCTCGTCCCTCCCCGTGCCGTTCTGCTAGCCCCCGGGCTCGTCCCTCCCCGTGCCGTTCTGCTAGCCCCCGGGCTCGTCCCTCCCCGTGCCGTTCTGCTAGCCCCCGGGCTCGTCCTTCCCCGTGCCGTTCTGCTAGACCCCGGGCTCGTCCCTCCCCGTGCCGTTCTGCTAGCCCCCGGGCTCGTCCCTCCCCGTGCCGTTCTGCTAGCCCCCGGGCTCGTCCCTCCCCGTGCCGTTCTGCTAGCCCCCGGGCTCGTCCCTCCCCGTGCCGTTCTGCTAGCCCCCGGGCTCGTCCCTCCCCGTGCCGTTCTGCTAGCCCCCGGGCTCGTCCCTCCCCGTGCCGTTCTGCTAGCCCCCGGGCTCGTCCCTCCCCGTGCCGTTCTGCTAGCCCCCGGGCTCGTCCCTCCCCGTGCCGTTCTGCTAGCCCCCGGGCTCGTCCCTCCCCGTGCCGTTCTGCTAGCCCCCGGGCTCGTCCCTCCCCGTGCCGTTCTGCTTCATTGTTTTTGGCCGTCAGGATGATGTCCGCTGCATCACCAATGTTGTGGGTAAAAATCAAGGACCCCTGAGGTCCCCGGTATACGTCCACGTGACCCCATGTGATAATTAGAGGTATTCTCCACTACTGGATAACTCCCCTAATATAAGATTGCCCCCTTATCTCCCATAGCCCTGTGTCCCCCGCCATCTGCTCTGACAGCTGCAGGCGATCATTGGCTGAGGACGGGCTGCAGTGCTCATTGAGTGGCGGAGCCGCGCGGCTCAGGAAGCTTTATTTCCCCTTTATTCTCCCCTGTAACACGGCGTTGTATCGCTTCATTGGATTCTTTGTATTTCTTACTGATATTCATTTATTTTGCAGCTTTTATTTTCCCGCACTCGGGGTCCGAGCTGCTCCAGCCGACGCCACGTGATCCCCCCCTACATCATGTGTGCGGTGACGGCAATCATACCTCATAGTCCAGGTTATCAGGCGCCTGCGTCACCTGCACATTGTACAACGGGAGCGTCGCACCAAAGGCCCGACCACTGCTTAATGCTGCATGGCCTCTCCTCAGGATATGCATCAATCACCTGACACCCCCCGAAAATCACCAGCCACAGGGGCCGCCAGGAGTGCTCCGATACTGGAGGATCAGTAATGTCTGTACACAGTGACTGCACCAGCAGAATAGTGAGCGCAGCTCTGGGGTATAATACAGGATGTAACTCAGGATCAGTAATGTAATGTAAGTACACAGTGACTGCACCAGCAGAATAGTGAGTGCAGCTCTGGAGTATAATACAGGATGTAACTCAGGATCAGTAATGTAATGTATGTACACAGTGACTGCACCAGCAGAATAGTGAGCGCAGCTCTGGAGTATAATACAGGATGTAACTCAGGATCAGTAATGTAATGTATGTACACAGTGACTGCACCAGCAGAATAGAGAGTGCAGCTCTGGAGTATAATACAGGGTGTAACTCAGGATCAGTAATGTAATGTATGTACACAGTGACTGCACCAGCAGAATAGTGAGTGCAGCTCTGGAGTATAATACAGGAGGTAACTCAGGATCAGTAATGTAATGTATGTACACAGTGACTGCACCAGCAGAATAGTGAGTGCAGCTCTGGAGTATAATACAGGAGGTAACTCGGGATCAGTAATGTAATATATGTACACAGTGACTGCACCAGCAGAATAGTGAGTGCAGCTCTGGAGTATAATACAGGATGTAACTCAGGATCAGTAATGTAATGTATGTACACAGTGACGGCACCAGCAGAATAGTGAGTGCAGCTCTGGAGTATAATACAGGAGGTAACTCCGGATCAGTAATGTATGTGCACAGTGACTGCACCAGCAGAATAGTGAGTGCAGCTCTGGAGTATAATACAGGATGTAACTCAGGATCAGTAATGTAATGTACGTACACAGTGACTGCACCAGCAGAATAGTGAGTGCAGCTCTGCAGTATAATACAGGATGTAACTCAGAATCAGTAATGTAATGTATGTACACAGTGACTGCACCAGCAGAATAGTGAGTGCAGCTCTGGAGTATAATACAGGATGTAACTCAGAATCAGTAATGTAATGTATGTACACAGTGACTGCACCAGCAGAATAGTGAGTGCAGCTCTGGAGGATAATACAGGATGTAACTCAGGATCAGTAATGTAATGTATGTACACAGTGACTGCACCAGCAGAATAGTGAGTGCAGCTCTGGAGTATAATACAGGATGTAACTCCGGATCAGTAATGTAATGTATGTACACAGTGACTGCACCAGCAGAATAGTGAGTGCAGCTCTGGAGTATAATACAGGATGTAACTCAGAATCAGTAATGTAATGTATGTACACAGTGACTGCACCAGCAGAATAGTGAGTGCAGCTCTGGAGGATAATACAGGATGTAACTCAGGATCAGTAATGTAATGTATGTACACAGTGACTGCACCAGCAGAATAGTGAGTGCAGCTCTGGAGTATAATACAGGATGTAACTCAGGATCAGTAATGTAATGTATGTACACAGTGACTGCACCAGCAGAATAGTGAGTTCAGCTCTGGGGTATAATACAGGATGTAACTCAGGATCAGTAATGTAATGTATGTACACAGTGACTGCACCAGCAGAATAGTGAGTGCAGCTCTGGAGTATAATACAGGATGTAACTCAGAATCAGTAATGTAATGTATGTACACAGTGACTGCACCAGCAGAATAGTGAGTTCAGCTCTGGGGTATAATACAGGATGTAACTCAGGATCAGTAATGTAATGTATGTACACAGTGACTGCACCAGCAGAATAGTGAGTGCAGCTCTGGAGAATAATACAGGATGTAACTCAGGATCAGTAATGTAATGTATGTACACAGTGACTGCACCAGCAGAATAGTGAGTGCAGCTCTGGAGAATAATACAGGATGTAACTCAGGATCAGTAATGTAATGTATGTACACAGTGACTGCACCAGCAGAATAGTGAGTGCAGCTCTGTAGGATAATACAGGAGGTAACTCAGGATCAGTAATGTAATGTATGTACACAATGACTGCACCAGCAGAATAGTGAGTGCAGCTCTGGAGTATAATACAGGAGGTAACTCAGGATCAGTAATGTAATGTATGTACACAATGACTGCACCAGCAGAATAGTGAGTGCAGCTCTGGAGTATAATACAGGAGGTAACTCAGGATCAGTAATGTAATGTATGTACACAGTGATTGCACCAGCAGAATAGTGAGTGCAGCTCTGGGGTATAATACTGGATGTAACACAGGATCAGTAATGTAATGTATGTACACAGTGACTGCACCAGCAGAATAGTGAGTGCAGCTCTGGAGTATAATACAGGAGGTAACTCAGGATCAGTAATGTATGTGCACAGTGACTGCACCAGCAGAATAGTGAGTGCAGCTCTGGAGTATAATACAGGATGTAACTCAGGATCAGTAATGTAATGTATGTACACAGTGACTGCACCAGCAGAATAGTGAGTGCAGCTCTGGAGTATAATGCAGGAGGTAACTCAGGATCAGTGATGTAATGTATGTACACAGTGACTGCACCAGCAGAATAGTGAGTGCAGCTCTGGGGTATAATACAGGATGTAACTCAGGATCAGTAATGTAATGTATGTACACAGTTTCTGCACCAGCAGAATAGTGAGTGCAGCTCTGTAGGATAATACAGGAGGTAACTCAGGATCAGTAATGTAATGTATGTACACAGTGACTGCACAGGCAGAATAGTGAGTGCAGCTCTGGAGTATAATACAGGAGGTAACTCGGGATCAGTAATGTAATGTATGTACACAGTGATTGCACCAGCAGAATAGTGAGCGCAGCTCTGGAGTATAATACAGGATGTAACTCCGGATCAGTAATGTAATGTATGTACACAGTGACTGCACCAGCAGAATAGTGAGTGCAGCTCTGGAGTATAATACAGGAGGTAACTCGGGATCAGTAATGTAATGTATGTACACAGTGACTGCAGCAGCAGAATAGTGAGTGCAGCTCTGGAGTATAATACAGGAGGTAACTCAGGATCAGTAATGTAATGTATGTACACAGTGACTCCACCAGCAGAATAGTGAGTGCAGCTCTGGGGTATAATACAGGATGTAACTCAGGATCAGTAATGTAATGTATATACACAGTGACTGCAGCAGCAGAATAGTGAGTGCAGCTCTGGAATATAATACAGGAGGTAACTCAGGATCAGTAATGTAATGTATGTACACAGTGACTGCACCAGCAGAATAGTGAGTGCAGCTCTGGAGTATAATACAGGAGGTAACTCAGGATCAGTAATGTAATGTATGTACACAGTGACTGCACCAGAAGAATAGTGAGTGCAGCTCTGGGGTATAATACAGGAGGTAACTCAGGATCAGTAATGTAATGTGTGTACACAGTGACTGCACCAGCAGAATAGTGAGTGCAGCTCTGGAGTATAATACAGGATGTAACTCAGGATCAGTAATGTAATGTATGTACACAGTGACTGCAGCAGCAGAATAGTGAGTGCAGCTCTGGAGTATAATACAGGAGGTAACTCAGGATCAGTAATGTAATGTATGTACACAGTGACTGCACCAGCAGAATAGTGAGTGCAGCTCTGGAGTATAATACAGGAGGTAACTCAGGATCAGTAATGTAATGTATGTACACAGTGTCTGCACCAGCAGAATAGTGAGTGCAGCTCTGGAGTATAATACAGGATGTAACTCAGGATCAGTAATGTAATGTATGTACACAGTGACTGCACCAGCAGAATAGTGAGTGCAGCTCTGGAGTATAATACAGGAGGTAACTCCGGATCAGTAATGTATGTGCACAGTGACTGCACCAGCAGAATAGTGAGTGCAGCTCTGGAGTATAATACAGGATGTAACTCAGGATCAGTAATGTAATGTACGTACACAGTGACTGCACCAGCAGAATAGTGAGTGCAGCTCTGGAGTATAATACAGGATGTAACTCAGGATCAGTAATGTAATGTATGTACACAGTGACTGCACCAGCAGAATAGTGAGTGCAGCTCTGGAGTATAATACAGGATGTAACTCAGGATCAGTAATGTAATGTATGTACACAGTGACTGCACCAGCAGAATAGTGAGTGCAGCTCTGGAGTATAATACAGGATGTAACTCAGGATCAGTAATGTAATGTATGTACACAGTGACTGCACCAGCAGAATAGTGAGTGCAGCTCTGGAGTATAATACAGGATGTAACTCAGAATCAGTAATGTAATGTATGTACACAGTGACTGCACCAGCAGAATAGTGAGTGCAGCTCTGGAGGATAATACAGGATGTAACTCAGAATCAGTAATGTAATGTATGTACACAGTGACTGCACCAGCAGAATAGTGAGTGCAGCTCTGGAGGATAATACAGGATGTAACTCAGGATCAGTAATGTAATGTATGTACACAGTGACTGCACCAGCAGAATAGTGAGTTCAGCTCTGGGGTATAATACAGGATGTAACTCAGGATCAGTAATGTAATGTATGTACACAGTGACTGCACCAGCAGAATAGTGAGTGCAGCTCTGGAGAATAATACAGGATGTAACTCAGGATCAGTAATGTAATGTATGTACACAGTGACTGCACCAGCAGAATAGTGAGTGCAGCTCTGTAGGATAATACAGGAGGTTACTCAGGATCAGTAATGTAATGTATGTACACAGTGACTGCACCAGCAGAATAGTGAGTGCAGCTCTGTAGGATAATACAGGAGGTAACTCAGGATCAGTAATGTAATGTATGTACACAGTGACTGCACAGGCAGAATAGTGAGTGCAGCTCTGGAGTATAATACAGGAGGTAACTCGGGATCAATAATGTAATGTATGTACACAGTGATTGCACCAGCAGAATAGTGAGCGCAGCTCTGGAGTATAATACAAGATGTAACTCCGGATCAGTAATGTAATGTATGTACACAGTGACTGCACCAGCAGAATAGTGAGTGCAGCTCTGGAGGATAATACAGGATGTATCTCAGGATCAGTAATGTAATGTATGTACACAGTGACTGCACCAGCAGAATAGTGAGTGCAGCTCTGGAGTATAATACAGGAGGTAACTCGGGATCAGTAATGTAATGTATGTACACAGTGACTGCACCAGCAGAATACTGAGTGCAGCTCTGGAGTATAATACAGGATGTAACTCAGGATCAGTAATGTAATGTATGTACACAGTGACTGCACCAGCAGAATAGTGAGTGCAGCTCTGGGGTATAATACAGGATGTAACTCAGGATCAGTAATGTAATGTATGTACACAGTGACTGCACCAGCAGAATAGTGAGTGCAGCTCTGGAGTATAATACAGGAGGTAACTCCGGATCAGTAATGTATGTGCACAGTGACTGCACCAGCAGAATAGTGAGTGCAGCTCTGGAGTATAATACAGGAGGTAACTCGGGATCAATAATGTAATGTATGTACACAGTGATTGCACCAGCAGAATAGTGAGCGCAGCTCTGGAGTATAATACAGGATGTAACTCAGGATCAGTATTGTAATGTATGTGCACAGTGACTGCAGCAGCAGAATAGTGAGTGCAGCTCTGGAGTATAATACAGAGGTAACTAAGGATCAGTAATGTAATGTATGTACACAGTGACTGCACCAGCAGAATAGTGAGTGCAGCTCTGGAGTATAATACAGGATGTAACTCAGGATCAGTAATGTAATGTATGTGCACAGTGACTGCAGCAGCAGAATAGTGAGTGCAGCTCTGGAGTATAATACAGGAGGTAACTCAGGATCAGTAATGTAATGTATATACACAGTGACTGCACCAGCAGAATAGTGAGTGCAGCTCTGGAGTATAATACAGGAGGTAACTCAGGATCAGTAATGTAATGTATGTACACAGTGACTGCACCAGCAGAATAGTGAGTGCAGCTCTGGAGTATAATACAGGATGTAACTCAGGATCAGTAATGTAATCTATGTACACAGTGACTGCACCAGCAGAATAGTGAGTGCAGCTCTGGAGTATAATACAGGAGGTAACTCCGGATCAGTAATGTAATGTATGTACACAGTGACTGCACCAGCAGAATAGTGAGTGCAGCTCTGGAGTATAATACAGGATGTAACTCAGGATCAGTAATGTAATCTATGTACACAGTGACTGCACCAGCTGAACAGTGAGTGCAGCTCTGGAGTATAATACAGGAGGTAACTCAGGATCAGTAATGTAATGTATGTACACAGTGTCTGCACCAGCAGAATAGTGAGTGCAGCTCTGGAGTATAATACAGGATGTAACTCAGGATCAGTAATGTAATGTATGTACACAGTGACTGCACCAGCAGAATAGTGAGTGCAGCTCTGGAGTATAATACAGGAGGTAACTCCGGATCAGTAATGTATGTTCACAGTGACTGCACCAGCAGAATAGTGAGTGCAGCTCTGGAGTATAATACAGGAGGTAACTCAGTATCAGTGATGTAATGTATGTACACAGTGACTGCACAAGCAGAATAGTGAGTGCAGCTCTGGAGTATAATACAGGATGTAACTCAGGATCAGTAATGTAATGTATGTACACAGTGACTGCACCAGCAGAATAGTGAGTGCAGCTCTGGAGTATAATACAGGATGTAACTCAGGATCAGTAATGTAATGTATGTACACAGTGACTGCACCAGCAGAATAGTGAGTGCAGCTCTGGAGGATAATACAGGATGTAACTCAGGATCAGTAATGTAATGTATGTACACAGTGACTGCACCAGCAGAATAGTGAGTTCAGCTCTGGGGTATAATACAGGATGTAACTCAGGATCAGTAATGTAATGTATGTACACAGTTTCTGCACCAGCATAATAGTGAGTGCAGCTCTGTAGGATAATACAGGAGGTAACTCAGGATCAGTAATGTAATGTATGTACACAGTGACTGCACAGGCAGAATAGTGAGTGCAGCTCTGGAGTATAATACAGGAGGTAACTCGGGATCAATAATGTAATGTATGTACACAGTGATTGCACCAGCAGAATAGTGAGCGCAGCTCTGGAGTATAATACAGGATGTAACTCCGGATCAGTAATGTAATGTATGTACACAGTGACTGCACCAGCAGAATAGTGAGTGCAGCTCTGGAGTATAATACAGGAGGTAACTCGGGATCAGTAATGTAATGTATGTACACAGTGACTGCACCAGCAGAATAGTGAGTGCAGCTCTGGAGTATAATACAGGATGTAACTCAGGATCAGTAATGTAATGTATGTACACAGTGACTGCACCAGCAGAATAGTGAGTGCAGCTCTGGGGTATAATACAGGAGGTAACTCAGGATCAGTAATGTAATGTATGTACACAGTGACTGCACCAGCAGAATAGTGAGTGCAGCTCTGGAGTATAATACAGGATGTAACTCAGGATCAGTAATGTAATGTATGTACACAGTGACTGTGCCAGCAGAATAGTGAGTGCAGCTCTGGAGTATAATACAGGATGTAACTCAGGATCAGTAATGTAATGTATGTACACAGTGACTGCACCAGCAGAATAGTGAGTGCAGCTCTGGAGTATAATACAGGAGGTAACTCAGGATCAGTAATGTAATGTATGTACACAGTGACTGCACCAGCAGAATAGTGAGTGCTGCTCTGGAGTATAATACAGGATGTAAGTCCGGATCAGTAATGTAATGTATGTACACAGTGACTGCACCAGCAGAATAGCGAGTGCAGCTCTGGAGTATAATACAGGATGTAACTCAGGATCAGTAATGTAATGTATGTACACAGTGACTGCACCAGCAGAATAGTGAGTGCAGCTCTGGAGTATAATACAGGATGTAACTCAGGATCAGTAATGTAATGTATGTACACAGTGACTGCACCAGCAGAATAGTGAGTGCAGCTCTGGAGTATAATACAGGATGTAACTCAGGATCAGTAATGTAATGTATGTACACAGTGACTCCACCAGCAGAATAGTAAGTGCAGCTCTGGGGTATAATACAGGATGTAACTCAGGATCAGTAATGTAATGTATGTACACAGTGACTGCACCAGCAGAATAGTGAGTGCAGCTCTCGAGTATAATACAGGGTGTAACTCAGGATCAGTAATGTAATGTATGTCCACAGTGACTGCACCAGCAGAATAGCGAGTGCAGCTCTGGAGTATAATACAGGAGGTAACTCAGGATCAGTAATGTAATGTATGTACACAGTGACTGCACCAGCAGAATAGTGAGTTCAGCTCTGGGGTATAATACAGGATGTAACTCAGGATCAGTAATGTAATGTATGTACACAGTGACTGCACCAGCAGAATAGTGAGTGCAGCTCTGGAGTATAATACAGGATGTAACTCAGGATCAGTAATGTAATGTATGTACACAGTGACTGCACCAGCAGAATAGTGAGTGCAGCTCTGGAGTATAATACAGGATGTAACTCCGGATCAGTAATGTAATGTATGTACACAGTGACTGCACCAGCAGAATAGTGAGTGCAGCTCTGGAGTATAATACAGGAGGTAACTCAGGATCAGTAATGTAATGTATGTACACAGTGACTGCACCAGCAGAATAGTGAGTGCAGCTCTGGGGTATAATACAGGAGGTAACTCGGGATCAGTAATGTAATGTATGTACACGGTGACTGCACTGATATTGGGGATTACATGTGATTTGGGGGTCAGCGGTGGCGTGTAATAGACACATTGTGTATAATTGCTCTTGTATGTAGCACAGCGCCCCCAGTAGCTTGTTTCATGCCTGTCTTGGTGCATAGGAGAATAGTCTGCAGAATTCTTCTTTCTCCCCTGGGTCTCGTAGTTTCCGGTTCCCCTCATGTTCTGGACGCTCTTGACCTTTAGGTTATATTTGTGTAAATGTGACCTGGGATTGATCTGTGTTTCCGGGACAGATTTCCCAATGTTGTTGTCTCAGGTATGTGCTTCTGTATGTAGTGATGTCCTCCGATTAGACGCCACCATGTGAGCGCTGCTTTGTGTGTGTGCGTTGCTCTCTCTGTGCGTTGCTCTCTCTGTGCGTTGCGCGCTCTGTCCCGGGCGTTGCTCGCTCTGTCCCGGGTTTTTGCCCGCTCTGTCCCGGGTTTTTGCCCGCTCTGTCCTGGGTTTTTGCGCTCTCTGTCCCGGGTTTTTGCCCGCTCTGTCCTGGGTTTTTGCGCGCTCTGTCCCGCACGTTGCGCGCTCTGTCCCGGGCGTTGCGCGCTCTGTCCCGGGCGTTGCGCGCACTATCCCGTGCGCTCCACAGGCGATTCCAGCAGGTTGGGTTCATTTCCTGCTGTTTAGGATCCTGGGTCTTGGCTCACTGAATCTTCTTCGTTGCCTCTGTGTCTCGCTCTTTTGCTCTTGTCCTCTGTACTGTTTCTCTTCCAGCGAGCGCAGGGACGATGTCTGGAGGAGACCCGGCCTCTCTCTGCTCCGGCGGTATACGACGCTGCTTTGCCTCTGCAGTGGCCCTGTCCGGGCGGCCGCCCTCGGGTGTGTACAGGGCTCAGTGATTGCTTGTTAGTTACCTTAGTGCACTCCTGCTCTCCTGGCCGCAGCGTCCTCTGTATAATGTGAATACGGCGCTGATATTATACCGCATTAATGAGGCAGAATGTCCTCTGCTGTGGGGTCCCAGCCCAATATGTAGCTGTGCAGTATGACTCCCATCATCTCTCTCCCACTCGGTCTGTATCTGCTGCGCCGTTCATTGAGATGAGTGAAACAGAAGAGGTGGTCGCCGCGGGCTGTGAGGTCGCCGCGGGCTGTGAGGTCGCCGCGGGCTGTGAGGTCGCCGCGGGCTGTGAGGTCGCCGTGGGCTGTGAGGTCGCCGTTTGCTGTGAGGTCGCTGTGGGCTGTGAGGTCGCTGTGAGGTGTGGGCTGTGAGGTCGCCGTGAGGTCGCCGTGGGCCGTGAGGTCGCCGTGGGCTGTGAGGTCGCCGCGGGCTGTGAGGTCGCCGTGGGCTGTGAGGTGCGGGCTGTGAGGTCGCCGTGGGCTGTGAGGTGTGGGCTGTGAGGTCGCCGTGGGCTGTGAGGTGCGGGCTGTGAGGTCGCCGCGGGCTGTGAGGTCGCCGCGGGCTGTGAGGTCGCTGTGAGGTGCGGGCTGTGAGGTCGCCGTGGGCTGTGAGGTGCGGGCTGTGAGGTGCGGGCTGTGAGGTGCGGGCTGTGAGGTGTGGGCTGTGAGGTGCGGGCTGTGAGGTGCGGGCTGTGAGGTCGCCGTGGGCTGTGAGGTGCGGGCTGTGAGGTGTGGGCTGTGAGGTGTGGGCTGTGAGGTGTGGGCTGTGAGGTGCGGGCTGTGAGGTGCGGGCTGTGAGGTGCGGGCTGTGAGGTGTGGGCTGTGAGGTGCGGGCTGTGAGGTGCGGGCTGTGAGGTCGCCGTGGGCTGTGAGGTGTGGGCTGTGAGGTGTGGGCTGTGAGGTGCGGGCTGTGAGGTGTGGGCTGTGAGGTGTGGGCTGTGAGGTGCGGGCTGTGAGGTGCGGGCTGTGAGGTGTGGGCTGTGAGGTCGCCGTGGGCTGTGAGGTGCGGGCTGTGAGGTGCGGGCTGTGAGGTCGCCGTGGGCTGTGAGGTGCGGGCTGTGAGGTGTGGGCTGTGAGGTGTGGGCTGTGAGGTGCGGGCTGTGAGGTGCGGGCTGTGAGGTGTGGGCTGTGAGGTGTGGGCTGTGAGGTGCGGGCTGTGAGGTCGCCGTGGGCTGTGAGGTGCGGGCTGTGAGGTGCGGGCTGTGAGGTCACTGTGGGCTGTGAGGTCGCTGTGGGCTGTGAGGTGCGGGCTGTGAGGTCGCTGTGGGCTGTGAGGTCGCCGTGAGGTCGCCGTGGGCTGTGAGGTGCGGGCTGTGAGGTCGCCGTGGGCTGTGAGGTCGCCGTGGGCTGTGAGGTGTGGGCTGTGAGGTGTGGGCTGTGAGGTGTGGGCTGTGAGGTGTGGGCTGTGAGGTGTGGGCTGTGAGGTCGCCGTGGGCTGTGAGGTCGCCGTGGGCTGTGAGGTCGCCGTGGGCTGTGAGGTCGCCGTGGGCTGTGAGGTGTGGGCTGTGAGGTCGCCGTGGGCTGTGAGGTCGCTGTGGGCTGTGAGGTCGCCGTGGGCTGTGATGTGGACGTCCCGGCTTGGGTTGTGCACCACTACAACCTTCCCCAGTACATTACTGAATGTTACACTTCACATCCTCTAAAGTCACCAGAAATGGATTAAATGGAGACTGTTGTATATATAATATAATGTGTGATAGAGTCAGTGTGACGTGGGCAGAGGGGCTTGTAAATGGTCTTCTGTCTGGACGTGTATGTTTCATACTGCCCCTGATGAGGGGTCTGTGGGGTCCGGTCGCCCTGGTTTTCCTTCGCCGTCGCGGCTCACCAGTGATCGGAGCCTTTGCTCTTCTGGGATCTGGCGACTCCTCGCCTTCTCACTGATACTTTTCTATCCGTCGCGGCTGCTGAGGATTCTGTGATCAATGTTCTAGAAACTTTCTACGTTGTCTCATAAAATGCTCCGTCCTCCAGTGTAATATAAAGTGTTATATAAGAAGTGTGCGGGGTTATTAGCTAATGTGTTCTGATGTCACTGGTGTGTACGTATATGTACAGGGGCTTGCGAATGTATTCACCTTCTTGGCATTTTTCGTGTTTTGCTACTTCACAACCTGGAATTTCACTGTTTTTTCAGGGTTTCCATCAGTTCATGTAAAGAACATGCCGACAATTGTGAACATTTTGTTTTCTTTTTATTGTGAAGCAAAGAACAAATAGGAGAAAATAACTGTAAACTAAAGTGTGCAAAACTATTCATTCCACTAAAGTCAGTACTTTGTGGAGCCTCCTTTAGCTGCAACTACAGCTGCAGTTGCTTTAGATAAGTCTCTATGAGCTTTCCACATCTTTCCATTCCTCAAGGCAAAACTGCTCCAGCTCCTGCAGGTTAATAATAATAATCTTTATTTTTATATATCGCCAACATATTCCGCAGCGCTTTACATACATTATCATGTTAGGTGTTTCCTCTGGTGAACAGCGATCTAAACGTCTCCATTGGATTAAGGTCTGGGCTGTGACTCCAGAACATTTACACCTTTCCTGTTACTCCACTTGAGTGTTACTTTAGCTTTGGGTCATTGTCTTATTGGAAGGTGAACGTCCGCCCCAATCTCAAATCACTGAGAGACGGAAACAGGTGATGTACACTGCTCAAAACAATACAGGGAACACTGAAACAACAGAGTATAACTCCAAGTAAATGAAACTTCTGTGAAATCAAACTGTCCACTTAGGAAGCAACACTGATTGACAATCAATTTCACATGCTGTTGTGCAAATGGAATAGACAATAGATGGAAATTATTGGCAATTATCAAGACCCCCTCAATAAAGGAGGGGTTCTGCAGGTGGGGACCACAGACCACATCTCAGTACCAATGCTTTCTGGACGATGTTTTGGTCACTTTTGAATGCTGGTTGTGCTTTCACACTCATGGTATCATGAGACGGACTCTACAACCCACAGAAGTTGCTCAGGTAGTGCAGCTCATCCAGGATGGCACATCAATGCGAGCTGTGGCAAGAAGGTTTGCTGTGTCTGTCAGCGTAGTGTCCAGAGGCTGGAGGCGCTACCAGGAGACAGGCCAGTACACCAGGAGACGTGGAGGGGGCCGTAGAAGGGCAACAACCCAGCAGCAGGACCGCTACCTCCGCCTTTGTGCAAGGAGGAACAGGAGGAGCACTGCCAGAGCCCTGCAAAATGACCTCCAGCAGGCCACAAATGTGCATGTGTCTGCACAAACGGTTAGAAACCGACTCCATGAGGGTGGTATGAGGGCCCGACATCCACAGATGTGGGTTGTGCTCACAGCCCAACACCATGCAGGACGCTTGGCATTTACCACAGAACACCAGGATTGGCAAAGTGGCCACTGGCGCCCTGTGCTCTTCACAGATGAAAGCAGGTTCACACGGAGCACATGTGACAGACGTGACAGAGTCTGGAGACGCCGTGGAGAGCGATCTGCTGTCTGCAACATCCTTCAGCATGACCGGTTTGGCTGTGGGTCAGTAATGGTGTGGGGTGGCATTTCTTTGGAGGGCCGCACAGCCCTCCATGTGCTCTCCAGAGGTAGCCTGACTGCCATTAGGTACCGAGGAGAGATCCTCAGACCCCTTGTGAGACCATATGCTGTTGCGGTTGGCCCTGGGTTCCTCCTAATGCAGGACAATGCCAGACCTCATGTGGCTGGAGTGTGTCAGCAGTTCCTGCAAGATGAAGGCATTGAAGCTATGGACTGGCCGCCCGTTCCCCAGACCTGAATCCGATAGAGCACATCTGGGACATCATGTCTCGCTCCATCCACCAACGTCACGTTGCTCCACAGACTGTCCAGGAGTTGGCGGATGCTTTAGTCCAGGTCTGGGAAGAGATCCCACAGGAGACCATCCGCAACCTCATCAGGAGCATGCCCAGGCGTAGGGAGGTCATACAGGCACGTGGAGGCCACACACAATACTCAGCCTCATCAGGAGCATGCCCAGGCGTTGTAGGGAGGTCATACAGGCACGTGGAGGCCACACACAATACTCAGCCTCATCAGGAGCATGTCCAGGCGTTGTAGGGAGGTCATACAGGCACGTGGAGGCCACACACAATACTCAGCCTCATCAGGAGCATGCCCAGGCGTTGTAGGGAGGTCATACAGGCACGTGGAGGCCACACCCAATACTCAGCCTCATCAGGAGCATGCTCAGGCGTTGTAGGGAGGTCATACAGGCACGTGGAGGCCACACACAATACTCAGCCTCATCAGGAGCGTGCCCAGACGTTGTAGGGAGGTCATACAGGCACGTGGAGGCCACACACAATACTCAGCCTCATCAGGAGCATGCCCAGGCGTTGTAGGGAGGTCATACAGGCACGTGGAGGCCACACACAATACTCAGCCTCATCAGGAGCACGCCCAGGCGTTTTAGGGAGGTCATACAGGCACGTGGAGGCCACACACAATACTCAGCCTCATCAGGAGCATGCCCAGGCGTTGTAGGGAGATCATATAGGCACGTGGAGGCACACACAATACTCAGCCTCATCATGAGCATGCCCAGGCGTTGTAGGGAGGTCATACAGGCACGTGGAGGACACACACAATACTCAGCCTCATCAGGAGCATGCCCAGGCGTTGTAGGGAGGTCATACAGGCACGTGGAGGCCACACACAATACTCAGCCTCATCAGGAGCATGTCCAGGCGTTGTAGGGAGATCATATAGGCACGTGGAGGCCACACACAATACTCAGCCTCATCATGAGCATGCCCAGGCGTTGTAGGGAGGTCATACAGGCACGTGGAGGCCACACACAATACTCAGCCTCATCAGGAGCATGCCCAGGCGTTGTAGGGAGGTCATACAGGCACGTGGAGGCCACACACAATACTCAGCCTCATCAGGAGCACGCCCAGGCGTTGTAGGGAGGTCATACAGGCACGTGGAGGCCACACACAATACTCAGCCTCATCAGGAGCATGCTCAGGCGTTGTAGGGAGGTCATACAGACACGTGGAGGCCACACACAATACTCAGCCTCATCAGGAGCATGCTCAGGCGTTGTAGGGAGGTCATACAGGCACGTGGAGGCCACACACAATACTCAGCCTCATCAGGAGCATGCTCAGGCGTTGTAGGGAGGTCATACAGGCACGTGGAGGCCACACACAATACTCAGCCTCATCAGGAGCATGCCCAGGCGTTGTAGGGAGGTCATACAGGCACGTGGAGGCCACACACAATACTGAGCCTCATCAGGAGCATGCCCAGGCGTTGTAGGGAGGTCATACAGGCACGTGGAGGCCACACACAATACTCAGCCTCATCAGGAGCATGCTCAGGCGTTGTAGGGAGGTCATACAGGCACGTGGAGGCCACACACAATACTCAGCCTCATCAGGAGCATGCTCAGGCGTTGTAGGGAGGTCATACAGGCACGTGGAGGCCACACACAATACTGAGCCTCATCAGGAGCATGCCCAGGCGTTGTAGGGAGGTCATACAGGCACGTGGAGGCCACACACAATACTCAGCCTCATCAGGAGCATGCCCAGGCGTTGTAGGGAGGTCATACAGGCTCGTGGAGGCCACACACAATACTCAGCCTCATCAGGAGCATGCTCAGGCGTTGTAGGGAGGTCATACAGGCTCGTGGAGGCCACACACAATACTCAGCCTCATCAGGAGCATGCTCAGGCGTTGTAGGGAGGTCATACAGGCTCGTGGAGGCCACACACAATACTCAGCCTCATTGTGACTTGTTTTAAGGACATTACATCACAGTTGGATCGGCCTGTAGTGGGTTTTTCCTCTTTAATTTTGGGGGTGACTCCACATCCAGGCCTCCATTCGTTAATAAATGTGATTTCCATTGATGATTTTTGTGTGATTTTGTTGTCAGCACATTCAGCTTCTACAGAACAAAGTATTCAATGAGAAGATTTCATTCATTCAGATCTCGGAGGGGGGATTTCAGGGGTCCCTTTATTGTTTTGAGCAGTGTAGTAATATATATAGTAATATGGCCGCCCTTCTCCTTAGTGTGATATAGTAATATATATATAGTAATATGGCCGCCCTTCTCCTCAGTGTGATATAGTAATATATATAGTAATATGGCCGCCCTTCTCCTCAGTGTGATATAGTAATATATATAGTAATATGGCCGCCCTCCTCCTCAGTGTGATATAGTAATATATATAGTAATATGGCCGCCCTTCTCCTCAGTGTAATATAGTAATATATATAGTAATATGGCCGCCCTTCTCCTCAGTGCGATATAGTAATATATATAGTAATATGGCCGCCCTTCTCCTCAGTGTGATATAGTAATATATATAGTAATATGGCCGCCCTTCTCCTCAGTGTGATATAGTAATATATATAGTAATATGGCCGCCCTCCTCCTCAGTGTGATATAGTAATATATATAGTAATATGGCCGCCCTTCTCAGTGTGATACAGTAATATATATAGTAATATGGCCGCCCTCCTCCTCAGTGTGATATAGTAATATATATAGTAATATGGCCGCCCTTCTCCTCAGTGTGATATAGTAATATATATAGTAATATGGCCGCCCTTCTCCTCAGTGTGATACAGTAATATATATAGTAATATGGCCGCCCTTCTCCTCAGTGTGATACAGTAATATATATAGTAATATGGCTGCCCTTCTCCTCAGTGTGATATAGTAATATGGCCGCCCTTCTCCTCAGTGTGATATAGTAATATGGCCGCCCTCCTCCTCAGTGTGATATAGTAATATATATAGTAATATGGCCGCCCTTCTCCTCAGTGTGATACAGTAATATATATAGTAATATGGCCGCCCTTCTCCTCAGTGTGATATAGTAATATATATAGTAATTTGGCCGCCCTCCTCCTCAGTGTGATATAGTAATATATATATAGTAATATGGCCGCCCTTCTCCTCAGTGTGATATAGGAATATATATAGTAATATGGCCGCCCTCCTCCTCAGTGTGATATAGTAATATATATATATAGTAATATGGCCGCCCTTCTCCTCAGTGTGATATAGTAATATATATAGTAATATGGCCGCCCTTCTCCTCAGTGTGATATAGTAATATATATAGTAATATGGCTGCCCTTCTCCTCAGTGTGATATAGTAATATATATAGTAATATGGCTGCTCTTCTCCTCAGTGTGATATAGTAATATATATAGTAATATGGCTGCTCTTCTCCTCAGTGTGATATAGTAATATATATAGTAATATGGCCGCCCTCCTCCTCAGTGTGATATAGTAATATATATAGTAATATGGCCGCCCTTCTCCTCAGTGTGATATAGTAATATATATAGTAATATGGCTGCTCTTCTCCTCAGTGTGATATAGTAATATATATATAGTAATATGGCTGCCCTCCTCCTCAGTGTCATATAGTAATATATATAGTAATATGGCTGCCCTCCTCCTCAGTGTGATATAGTAATATATATAGTAATATGGCCGCCCTTCTCCTCAGTGTGATACAGTAATATATATAGTAATATGACCGCCCTTCTCCTCAGTGTGATATAGTAATATATATAGTAATATGGCCGCCCTTCTCCTCAGTGTGATACAGTAATATATATAGTAATATGACCGCCCTCCTCCTCAGTGTGATATAGTAATATATATAGTAATATGGCCGCCCTCCTCCTCTGTGTGATATAGTAATATATATATAGTAATATGGCCGCCCTTCTCCTCAGTGTGATATAGTAATATATATAGTAATATGGCCGCCCTTCTCCTCAGTGTGATATAGTAATATATATAGTAATATGGCCGCCCTTCTCCTCAGTGTAATATAGTAATATATATAGTAATATGGCCGCCCTTCTCCTCAGTGCGATATAGTAATATATATAGTAATATGGCCGCCCTTCTCCTCAGTGTGATATAGTAATATATATAGTAATATGGCCGCCCTTCTCCTCAGTGTGATATAGTAATATATATAGTAATATGGCCGCCCTCCTCCTCAGTGTGATATAGTAATATATATAGTAATATGGCCGCCCTTCTCCTCAGTGTGATACAGTAATATATATAGTAATATGGCCGCCCTCCTCCTCAGTGTGATATAGTAATATATATAGTAATATGGCCGCCCTTCTCCTCAGTGTGATATAGTAATATATATAGTAATATGGCCGCCCTTCTCCTCAGTGTGATACAGTAATATATATAGTAATATGGCCGCCCTTCTCCTCAGTGTGATATAGTAATATATATAGTAATATGGCTGCCCTTCTCCTCAGTGTGATATAGTAATATGGCCGCCCTTCTCCTCAGTGTGATATAGTAATATGGCCGCCCTCCTCCTCAGTGTGATATAGTAATATATATAGTAATATGGCCGCCCTTCTCCTCAGTGTGATACAGTAATATATATAGTAATATGGCCGCCCTTCTCCTCAGTGTGATATAGTAATATATATAGTAATTTGGCCGCCCTCCTCCTCAGTGTGATATAGTAATATATATATAGTAATATGGCCGCCCTTCTCCTCAGTGTGATATAGGAATATATATAGTAATATGGCCGCCCTCCTCCTCAGTGTGATATAGTAATATGCCTGCCCTTGTCCTCAGTGTGATATAGTAATATATATAGTAATATGTCTG
>NW_027370552.1:0-35233 GCF_046119375.1 Phyllobates terribilis | reverse complement strand
TAGCAGGAAAAAGCAAAAAATTTCAGAATTGCACCTTGCAATGTGGAGATATTACTGTTTGTGCATTTACAATATTCATTGATTTTTGCCATTGAAAAACATGTTTTTCATATACCAGAAATGTTTGAAGCTACTGACTGAATGAAAGGAGCTGGCATCTCACTCTCTTTGAATCTTCTTTATCATGCTAGGATTAACAGGAAAAAGCAAAAAATTTCAGAATTGCACCTTGCAATGTGGAGATATTACTGTTTGTGCATTTACAATATTCATTGATTTTTGCCATTGAAAAACGTCCAGAAATGTTTGAAGCTACTGACTGAATGAAAGGAGCTGGCATCTCACTCTCTTTGAATCTTCTTTATCATGCTAGGATTAGCAGGAAAAAGCAAAAAATTTCAGAATTGCACCTTGCAATGTGGAGATATTACTGTTTGTGCATTTACAATATTCATTGATTTTTGCCATTGAAAAACATGTTTTTGATATACCAGAAATGTTTGAAGCTACTGACTGAATGAAAGGAGCTGGCATCTCACTCTCTTTGAATCTTCTTTATCATGCTAGGATTAGCAGGAAAAAGCAAAAAATTTCAGAATTGCACCTTGCAATGTGGAGATATTACTGTTTGTGCATTTACAATATTCATTGATTTTTGCCATTGAAAAACATGTTTTTCATATACCAGAAATGTTTGAAGCTACTGACTGAATGAAAGGAGCTGGCATCTCACTCTCTTTGAATCTTCTTTATCATGCTAGGATTAACAGGAAAAAGCAAAAAATTTCAGAATTGCACCTTGCAATGTGGAGATATTACTGTTTGTGCATTTACAATATTCATTGATTTTTGCCATTGAAAAACATGTTTTTCATATACCAGAAATGTTTGAAGCTACTGACTGAATGAAAGGAGCTGGCATCTCACTCTCTTTGAATCTTCTTTATCATGCTAGGATTAGCAGGAAAAAGCAAAAAATTTCAGAATTGCACCTTGCAATGTGGAGATATTACTGTTTGTGCATTTACAATATTCATTGATTTTTGCCATTGAAAAACATGTTTTTCATATACCAGAAATGTTTGAAGCTACTGACTGAATGAAAGGAGCTGGCATCTCACTCTCTTTGAATCTTCTTTATCATGCTAGGATTAGCAGGAAAAAGCAAAAAATTTCAGAATTGCACCTTGCAATGTGGAGATATTACTGTTTGTGCATTTACAATATTCATTGATTTTTGCCATTGAAAAACATGTTTTTCATATACCAGAAATGTTTGAAGCTACTGACTGAATGAAAGGAGCTGGCATCTCACTCTCTTTGAATCTACTTTATCATGCTAGGATTAGCTGGAAAAAGCAAAAAATTTCAGAATTGCACCTTGCAATGTGGAGATATTACTGTTTGTGCATTTACAATATTCATTGATTTTTGCCATTGAAAAACATGTTTTTCATATACCAGAAATGTTTGAAGCTACTGACTGAATGAAAGGAGCTGGCATCTCACTCTCTTTGAATCTTCTTTATCATGCTAGGATTAGCAGGAAAAAGCAAAAAATTTCAGAATTGCACCTTGCAATGTGGAGATATTACTGTTTGTGCATTTACAATATTCATTGATTTTTGCCATTGAAAAACATGTTTTTCATATACCAGAAATGTTTGAAGCTACTGACTGAATGAAAGGAGCTGGCATCTCACTCTCTTTGAATCTTCTTTATCATGCTAGGATTAACAGGAAAAAGCAAAAAATTTCAGAATTGCACCTTGCAATGTGGAGATATTACTGTTTGTGCATTTACAATATTCATTGATTTTTGCCATTGAAAAACGTCCAGAAATGTTTGAAGCTACTGACTGAATGAAAGGAGCTGGCATCTCACTCTCTTTGAATCTTCTTTATCATGCTAGGATTAGCAGGAAAAAGCAAAAAATTTCATAATTGCACCTTGCAATGTGGAGATATTACTGTTTGTGCATTTACAATATTCATTGATTTTTGCCATTGAAAAACATGTTTTTCATATACCAGAAATGTTTGAAGCTACTGACTGAATGAAAGGAGCTGGCATCTCACTCTTTGAATCTTCTTTATCATGCTAGGATTAGCAGGAAAAAGCAAAAAATTTCAGAATTGCACCTTGCAATGTGGAGATATTACTGTTTGTGCATTTACAATATTCATTGATTTTTGCCATTGAAAAACATGTTTTTCATATACCAGAAATGTTTGAAGCTACTGACTGAATGAAAGGAGCTGGCATCTCACTCTCTTTGAATCTTCTTTATCATGCTAGGATTAACAGGAAAAAGCAAAAAATTTCAGAATTGCACCTTGCAATGTGGAGATATTACTGTTTGTGCATTTACAATATTCATTGATTTTTGCCATTGAAAAACGTCCAGAAATGTTTGAAGCTACTGACTGAATGAAAGGAGCTGGCATCTCACTCTCTTTGAATCTTCTTTATCATGCTAGGATTAGCAGGAAAAAGCAAAAAATTTCAGAATTGCACCTTGCAATGTGGAGATATTACTGTTTGTGCATTTACAATATTCATTGATTTTTGCCATTGAAAAACATGTTTTTGATATACCAGAAATGTTTGAAGCTACTGACTGAATGAAAGGAGCTGGCATCTCACTCTCTTTGAATCTTCTTTATCATGCTAGGATTAGCAGGAAAAAGCAAAAAATTTCAGAATTGCACCTTGCAATGTGGAGATATTACTGTTTGTGCATTTACAATATTCATTGATTTTTGCCATTGAAAAACATGTTTTTCATATACCAGAAATGTTTGAAGCTACTGACTGAATGAAAGGAGCTGGCATCTCACTCTCTTTGAATCTTCTTTATCATGCTAGGATTAACAGGAAAAAGCAAAAAATTTCAGAATTGCACCTTGCAATGTGGAGATATTACTGTTTGTGCATTTACAATATTCATTGATTTTTGCCATTGAAAAACATGTTTTTCATATACCAGAAATGTTTGAAGCTACTGACTGAATGAAAGGAGCTGGCATCTCACTCTCTTTGAATCTTCTTTATCATGCTAGGATTAGCTGGAAAAAGCAAAAAATTTCCGAATTGCACCTTGCAATGTGGAGATATTACTGTTTGTGCATTTACAATATTCATTGATTTTTGCCATTGAAAAACATGTTTTTCATATACCAGAAATGTTTGAAGCTACTGACTGAATGAAAGGAGCTGGCATCTCACTCTCTTTGAATCTTCTTTATCATGCTAGGATTAGCAGGAAAAAGCAAAAAATTTCAGAATTGCACCTTGCAATGTGGAGATATTACTGTTTGTGCATTTACAATATTCATTGATTTTTGCCATTGAAAAACATGTTTTTCATATACCAGAAATGTTTGAAGCTACTGACTGAATGAAAGGAGCTGGCATCTCACTCTCTTTGAATCTTCTTTATCATGCTAGGATTAACAGGAAAAAGCAAAAAATTTCAGAATTGCACCTTGCAATGTGGAGATATTACTGTTTGTGCATTTACAATATTCATTGATTTTTGCCATTGAAAAACGTCCAGAAATGTTTGAAGCTACTGACTGAATGAAAGGAGCTGGCATCTCACTCTCTTTGAATCTTCTTTATCATGCTAGGATTAGCAGGAAAAAGCAAAAAATTTCATAATTGCACCTTGCAATGTGGAGATATTACTGTTTGTGCATTTACAATATTCATTGATTTTTGCCATTGAAAAACATGTTTTTCATATACCAGAAATGTTTGAAGCTACTGACTGAATGAAAGGAGCTGGCATCTCACTCTTTGAATCTTCTTTATCATGCTAGGATTAGCAGGAAAAAGCAAAAAATTTCAGAATTGCACCTTGCAATGTGGAGATATTACTGTTTGTGCATTTACAATATTCATTGATTTTTGCCATTGAAAAACATGTTTTTCATATACCAGAAATGTTTGAAGCTACTGACTGAATGAAAGGAGCTGGCATCTCACTCTCTTTGAATCTTCTTTATCATGCTAGGATTAACAGGAAAAAGCAAAAAATTTCAGAATTGCACCTTGCAATGTGGAGATATTACTGTTTGTGCATTTACAATATTCATTGATTTTTGCCATTGAAAAACGTCCAGAAATGTTTGAAGCTACTGACTGAATGAAAGGAGCTGGCATCTCACTCTCTTTGAATCTTCTTTATCATGCTAGGATTAGCAGGAAAAAGCAAAAAATTTCAGAATTGCACCTTGCAATGTGGAGATATTACTGTTTGTGCATTTACAATATTCATTGATTTTTGCCATTGAAAAACATGTTTTTGATATACCAGAAATGTTTGAAGCTACTGACTGAATGAAAGGAGCTGGCATCTCACTCTCTTTGAATCTTCTTTATCATGCTAGGATTAGCAGGAAAAAGCAAAAAATTTCAGAATTGCACCTTGCAATGTGGAGATATTACTGTTTGTGCATTTACAATATTCATTGATTTTTGCCATTGAAAAACATGTTTTTCATATACCAGAAATGTTTGAAGCTACTGACTGAATGAAAGGAGCTGGCATCTCACTCTCTTTGAATCTTCTTTATCATGCTAGGATTAACAGGAAAAAGCAAAAAATTTCAGAATTGCACCTTGCAATGTGGAGATATTACTGTTTGTGCATTTACAATATTCATTGATTTTTGCCATTGAAAAACGTCCAGAAATGTTTGAAGCTACTGACTGAATGAAAGGAGCTGGCATCTCACTCTCTTTGAATCTTCTTTATCATGCTAGGATTAGCAGGAAAAAGCAAAAAATTTCATAATTGCACCTTGCAATGTGGAGATATTACTGTTTGTGCATTTACAATATTCATTGATTTTTGCCATTGAAAAACATGTTTTTCATATACCAGAAATGTTTGAAGCTACTGACTGAATGAAAGGAGCTGGCATCTCACTCTTTGAATCTTCTTTATCATGCTAGGATTAGCAGGAAAAAGCAAAAAATTTCAGAATTGCACCTTGCAATGTGGAGATATTACTGTTTGTGCATTTACAATATTCATTGATTTTTGCCATTGAAAAACATGTTTTTCATATACCAGAAATGTTTGAAGCTACTGACTGAATGAAAGGAGCTGGCATCTCACTCTCTTTGAATCTTCTTTATCATGCTAGGATTAACAGGAAAAAGCAAAAAATTTCAGAATTGCACCTTGCAATGTGGAGATATTACTGTTTGTGCATTTACAATATTCATTGATTTTTGCCATTGAAAAACGTCCAGAAATGTTTGAAGCTACTGACTGAATGAAAGGAGCTGGCATCTCACTCTCTTTGAATCTTCTTTATCATGCTAGGATTAGCAGGAAAAAGCAAAAAATTTCAGAATTGCACCTTGCAATGTGGAGATATTACTGTTTGTGCATTTACAATATTCATTGATTTTTGCCATTGAAAAACATGTTTTTGATATACCAGAAATGTTTGAAGCTACTGACTGAATGAAAGGAGCTGGCATCTCACTCTCTTTGAATCTTCTTTATCATGCTAGGATTAGCAGGAAAAAGCAAAAAATTTCAGAATTGCACCTTGCAATGTGGAGATATTACTGTTTGTGCATTTACAATATTCATTGATTTTTGCCATTGAAAAACATGTTTTTCATATACCAGAAATGTTTGAAGCTACTGACTGAATGAAAGGAGCTGGCATCTCACTCTCTTTGAATCTTCTTTATCATGCTAGGATTAACAGGAAAAAGCAAAAAATTTCAGAATTGCACCTTGCAATGTGGAGATATTACTGTTTGTGCATTTACAATATTCATTGATTTTTGCCATTGAAAAACATGTTTTTCATATACCAGAAATGTTTGAAGCTACTGACTGAATGAAAGGAGCTGGCATCTCACTCTCTTTGAATCTTCTTTATCATGCTAGGATTAGCTGGAAAAAGCAAAAAATTTCCGAATTGCACCTTGCAATGTGGAGATATTACTGTTTGTGCATTTACAATATTCATTGATTTTTGCCATTGAAAAACATGTTTTTCATATACCAGAAATGTTTGAAGCTACTGACTGAATGAAAGGAGCTGGCATCTCACTCTCTTTGAATCTTCTTTATCATGCTAGGATTAGCAGGAAAAAGCAAAAAATTTCAGAATTGCACCTTGCAATGTGGAGATATTACTGTTTGTGCATTTACAATATTCATTGATTTTTGCCATTGAAAAACATGTTTTTCATATACCAGAAATGTTTGAAGCTACTGACTGAATGAAAGGAGCTGGCATCTCACTCTCTTTGAATCTTCTTTATCATGCTAGGATTAACAGGAAAAAGCAAAAAATTTCAGAATTGCACCTTGCAATGTGGAGATATTACTGTTTGTGCATTTACAATATTCATTGATTTTTGCCATTGAAAAACGATGTTCAGAAATGTTTGAAGCTACTGACTGAATGAAAGGAGCTGGCATCTCACTCTCTTTGAATCTTCTTTATCATGCTAGGATTAGCAGGAAAAAGCAAAAAATTTCATAATTGCACCTTGCAATGTGGAGATATTACTGTTTGTGCATTTACAATATTCATTGATTTTTGCCATTGAAAAACATGTTTTTCATATACCAGAAATGTTTGAAGCTACTGACTGAATGAAAGGAGCTGGCATCTCACTCTTTGAATCTTCTTTATCATGCTAGGATTAGCAGGAAAAAGCAAAAAATTTCAGAATTGCACCTTGCAATGTGGAGATATTACTGTTTGTGCATTTACAATATTCATTGATTTTTGCCATTGAAAAACATGTTTTTCATATACCAGAAATGTTTGAAGCTACTGACTGAATGAAAGGAGCTGGCATCTCACTCTCTTTGAATCTTCTTTATCATGCTAGGATTAACAGGAAAAAGCAAAAAATTTCAGAATTGCACCTTGCAATGTGGAGATATTACTGTTTGTGCATTTACAATATTCATTGATTTTTGCCATTGAAAAACGTCCAGAAATGTTTGAAGCTACTGACTGAATGAAAGGAGCTGGCATCTCACTCTCTTTGAATCTTCTTTATCATGCTAGGATTAGCAGGAAAAAGCAAAAAATTTCAGAATTGCACCTTGCAATGTGGAGATATTACTGTTTGTGCATTTACAATATTCATTGATTTTTGCCATTGAAAAACATGTTTTTGATATACCAGAAATGTTTGAAGCTACTGACTGAATGAAAGGAGCTGGCATCTCACTCTCTTTGAATCTTCTTTATCATGCTAGGATTAGCAGGAAAAAGCAAAAAATTTCAGAATTGCACCTTGCAATGTGGAGATATTACTGTTTGTGCATTTACAATATTCATTGATTTTTGCCATTGAAAAACATGTTTTTCATATACCAGAAATGTTTGAAGCTACTGACTGAATGAAAGGAGCTGGCATCTCACTCTCTTTGAATCTTCTTTATCATGCTAGGATTAACAGGAAAAAGCAAAAAATTTCAGAATTGCACCTTGCAATGTGGAGATATTACTGTTTGTGCATTTACAATATTCATTGATTTTTGCCATTGAAAAACATGTTTTTCATATACCAGAAATGTTTGAAGCTACTGACTGAATGAAAGGAGCTGGCATCTCACTCTCTTTGAATCTTCTTTATCATGCTAGGATTAGCAGGAAAAAGCAAAAAATTTCAGAATTGCACCTTGCAATGTGGAGATATTACTGTTTGTGCATTTACAATATTCATTGATTTTTGCCATTGAAAAACATGTTTTTCATATACCAGAAATGTTTGAAGCTACTGACTGAATGAAAGGAGCTGGCATCTCACTCTCTTTGAATCTTCTTTATCATGCTAGGATTAGCAGGAAAAAGCAAAAAATTTCAGAATTGCACCTTGCAATGTGGAGATATTACTGTTTGTGCATTTACAATATTCATTGATTTTTGCCATTGAAAAACATGTTTTTCATATACCAGAAATGTTTGAAGCTACTGACTGAATGAAAGGAGCTGGCATCTCACTCTCTTTGAATCTTCTTTATCATGCTAGGATTAACAGGAAAAAGCAAAAAATTTCAGAATTGCACCTTGCAATGTGGAGATATTACTGTTTGTGCATTTACAATATTCATTGATTTTTGCCATTGAAAAACATGTTTTTCATATACCAGAAATGTTTGAAGCTACTGACTGAATGAAAGGAGCTGGCATCTCACTCTCTTTGAATCTTCTTTATCATGCTAGGATTAGCAGGAAAAAGCAAAGAATTTCCGAATTGCACCTTGCAATGTGGAGATATTACTGTTTGTGCATTTACAATATTCATTGATTTTTGCCATTGAAAAACGTCCAGAAATGTTTGAAGCTACTGACTGAATGAAAGGAGCTGGCATCTCACTCTCTTTGAATCTTCTTTATCATGCTAGGATTAGCAGGAAAAAGCAAAAAATTTCAGAATTGCACCTTGCAATGTGGAGATATTACTGTTTGTGCATTTACAATATTCATTGATTTTTGCCATTGAAAAACATGTTTTTCATAAACCAGAAATGTTTGAAGCTACTGACTGAATGAAAGGAGCTGGCATCTCACTCTCTTTGAATCTTCTTTATCATGCTAGGATTAGCAGGAAAAAGCAAAGAATTTCCGAATTGCACCTTGCAATGTGGAGATATTACTATTTGTGCATTTACAATATTCATTGATTTTTGCCATTGAAAAACATGTTTTTCATATACCAGAAATGTTTGAAGCTACTGACTGAATGAAAGGAGCTGGCATCTCACTCTCTTTGAATCTTCTTTATCATGCTAGGATTAGCAGGAAAAAGCAAAAAATTTCAGAATTGCACCTTGCAATGTGGAGATATTACTGTTTGTGCATTTACAATATTCATTGATTTTTGCCATTGAAAAACATGTTTTTTCAAATACCAGAAATGTTTGAAGCTACTGACTGAATGAAAGGAGCTGGCATCTCACTCTCTTTGAATCTTCTTTATCATGCTAGGATTAGCAGGAAAAAGCAAAAAATTTCAGAATTGCACCTTGCAATGTGGAGATATTACTGTTTGTGCATTTACAATATTCATTGATTTTTGCCATTGAAAACATCATGTTATTCATATACCAGAAATGTTTGAAGCTACTGACTGAATGAAAGGAGCTGGCATCTCACTCTCTTTGAATCTTCTTTATCATGCTAGGATTAGCTGGAAAAAGCAAAAAATTTCCGAATTGCACCTTGCAATGTGGAGATATTACTGTTTGTGCATTTACAATATTCATTGATTTTTGCCATTGAAAAACATGTTTTTCATATACCAGAAATGTTTGAAGCTACTGACTGAATGAAAGGAGCTGGCATCTCACTCTCTTTGAATCTTCTTTATCATGCTAGGATTAGCAGGAAAAAGCAAAAAATTTCAGAATTGCACCTTGCAATGTGGAGATATTACTGTTTGTGCATTTACAATATTCATTGATTTTTGCCATTGAAAAACATGTTTTTCATATACCAGAAATGTTTGAAGCTACTGACTGAATGAAAGGAGCTGGCATCTCACTCTCTTTGAATCTTCTTTATCATGCTAGGATTAACAGGAAAAAGCAAAAAATTTCAGAATTGCACCTTGCAATGTGGAGATATTACTGTTTGTGCATTTACAATATTCATTGATTTTTGCCATTGAAAAACGTCCAGAAATGTTTGAAGCTACTGACTGAATGAAAGGAGCTGGCATCTCACTCTCTTTGAATCTTCTTTATCATGCTAGGATTAGCAGGAAAAAGCAAAAAATTTCATAATTGCACCTTGCAATGTGGAGATATTACTGTTTGTGCATTTACAATATTCATTGATTTTTGCCATTGAAAAACATGTTTTTCATATACCAGAAATGTTTGAAGCTACTGACTGAATGAAAGGAGCTGGCATCTCACTCTTTGAATCTTCTTTATCATGCTAGGATTAGCAGGAAAAAGCAAAAAATTTCAGAATTGCACCTTGCAATGTGGAGATATTACTGTTTGTGCATTTACAATATTCATTGATTTTTGCCATTGAAAAACATGTTTTTCATATACCAGAAATGTTTGAAGCTACTGACTGAATGAAAGGAGCTGGCATCTCACTCTCTTTGAATCTTCTTTATCATGCTAGGATTAACAGGAAAAAGCAAAAAATTTCAGAATTGCACCTTGCAATGTGGAGATATTACTGTTTGTGCATTTACAATATTCATTGATTTTTGCCATTGAAAAACGTCCAGAAATGTTTGAAGCTACTGACTGAATGAAAGGAGCTGGCATCTCACTCTCTTTGAATCTTCTTTATCATGCTAGGATTAGCAGGAAAAAGCAAAAAATTTCAGAATTGCACCTTGCAATGTGGAGATATTACTGTTTGTGCATTTACAATATTCATTGATTTTTGCCATTGAAAAACATGTTTTTGATATACCAGAAATGTTTGAAGCTACTGACTGAATGAAAGGAGCTGGCATCTCACTCTCTTTGAATCTTCTTTATCATGCTAGGATTAGCAGGAAAAAGCAAAAAATTTCAGAATTGCACCTTGCAATGTGGAGATATTACTGTTTGTGCATTTACAATATTCATTGATTTTTGCCATTGAAAAACATGTTTTTCATATACCAGAAATGTTTGAAGCTACTGACTGAATGAAAGGAGCTGGCATCTCACTCTCTTTGAATCTTCTTTATCATGCTAGGATTAACAGGAAAAAGCAAAAAATTTCAGAATTGCACCTTGCAATGTGGAGATATTACTGTTTGTGCATTTACAATATTCATTGATTTTTGCCATTGAAAAACATGTTTTTCATATACCAGAAATGTTTGAAGCTACTGACTGAATGAAAGGAGCTGGCATCTCACTCTCTTTGAATCTTCTTTATCATGCTAGGATTAGCAGGAAAAAGCAAAAAATTTCAGAATTGCACCTTGCAATGTGGAGATATTACTGTTTGTGCATTTACAATATTCATTGATTTTTGCCATTGAAAAACATGTTTTTCATATACCAGAAATGTTTGAAGCTACTGACTGAATGAAAGGAGCTGGCATCTCACTCTCTTTGAATCTTCTTTATCATGCTAGGATTAGCAGGAAAAAGCAAAAAATTTCAGAATTGCACCTTGCAATGTGGAGATATTACTGTTTGTGCATTTACAATATTCATTGATTTTTGCCATTGAAAAACATGTTTTTCATATACCAGAAATGTTTGAAGCTACTGACTGAATGAAAGGAGCTGGCATCTCACTCTCTTTGAATCTTCTTTATCATGCTAGGATTAGCTGGAAAAAGCAAAAAATTTCAGAATTGCACCTTGCAATGTGGAGATATTACTGTTTGTGCATTTACAATATTCATTGATTTTTGCCATTGAAAAACATGTTTTTCATATACCAGAAATGTTTGAAGCTACTGACTGAATGAAAGGAGCTGGCATCTCACTCTCTTTGAATCTTCTTTATCATGCTAGGATTAGCAGGAAAAAGCAAAAAATTTCAGAATTGCACCTTGCAATGTGGAGATATTACTGTTTGTGCATTTACAATATTCATTGATTTTTGCCATTGAAAAACATGTTTTTCATATACCAGAAATGTTTGAAGCTACTGACTGAATGAAAGGAGCTGGCATCTCACTCTCTTTGAATCTTCTTTATCATGCTAGGATTAACAGGAAAAAGCAAAAAATTTCAGAATTGCACCTTGCAATGTGGAGATATTACTGTTTGTGCATTTACAATATTCATTGATTTTTGCCATTGAAAAACGTCCAGAAATGTTTGAAGCTACTGACTGAATGAAAGGAGCTGGCATCTCACTCTCTTTGAATCTTCTTTATCATGCTAGGATTAGCAGGAAAAAGCAAAAAATTTCATAATTGCACCTTGCAATGTGGAGATATTACTGTTTGTGCATTTACAATATTCATTGATTTTTGCCATTGAAAAACATGTTTTTCATATACCAGAAATGTTTGAAGCTACTGACTGAATGAAAGGAGCTGGCATCTCACTCTTTTGAATCTTCTTTATCATGCTAGGATTAGCAGGAAAAAGCAAAAAATTTCAGAATTGCACCTTGCAATGTGGAGATATTACTGTTTGTGCATTTACAATATTCATTGATTTTTGCCATTGAAAAACATGTTTTTCATATACCAGAAATGTTTGAAGCTACTGACTGAATGAAAGGAGCTGGCATCTCACTCTCTTTGAATCTTCTTTATCATGCTAGGATTAACAGGAAAAAGCAAAAAATTTCAGAATTGCACCTTGCAATGTGGAGATATTACTGTTTGTGCATTTACAATATTCATTGATTTTTGCCATTGAAAAACGTCCAGAAATGTTTGAAGCTACTGACTGAATGAAAGGAGCTGGCATCTCACTCTCTTTGAATCTTCTTTATCATGCTAGGATTAGCAGGAAAAAGCAAAAAATTTCAGAATTGCACCTTGCAATGTGGAGATATTACTGTTTGTGCATTTACAATATTCATTGATTTTTGCCATTGAAAAACATGTTTTTGATATACCAGAAATGTTTGAAGCTACTGACTGAATGAAAGGAGCTGGCATCTCACTCTCTTTGAATCTTCTTTATCATGCTAGGATTAGCAGGAAAAAGCAAAAAATTTCAGAATTGCACCTTGCAATGTGGAGATATTACTGTTTGTGCATTTACAATATTCATTGATTTTTGCCATTGAAAAACATGTTTTTCATATACCAGAAATGTTTGAAGCTACTGACTGAATGAAAGGAGCTGGCATCTCACTCTCTTTGAATCTTCTTTATCATGCTAGGATTAACAGGAAAAAGCAAAAAATTTCAGAATTGCACCTTGCAATGTGGAGATATTACTGTTTGTGCATTTACAATATTCATTGATTTTTGCCATTGAAAAACATGTTTTTCATATACCAGAAATGTTTGAAGCTACTGACTGAATGAAAGGAGCTGGCATCTCACTCTCTTTGAATCTTCTTTATCATGCTAGGATTAGCTGGAAAAAGCAAAAAATTTCCGAATTGCACCTTGCAATGTGGAGATATTACTGTTTGTGCATTTACAATATTCATTGATTTTTGCCATTGAAAAACATGTTTTTCATATACCAGAAATGTTTGAAGCTACTGACTGAATGAAAGGAGCTGGCATCTCACTCTCTTTGAATCTTCTTTATCATGCTAGGATTAGCAGGAAAAAGCAAAAAATTTCAGAATTGCACCTTGCAATGTGGAGATATTACTGTTTGTGCATTTACAATATTCATTGATTTTTGCCATTGAAAAACATGTTTTTTCATATACCAGAAATGTTTGAAGCTACTGACTGAATGAAAGGAGCTGGCATCTCACTCTCTTTGAATCTTCTTTATCATGCTAGGATTAACAGGAAAAAGCAAAAAATTTCAGAATTGCACCTTGCAATGTGGAGATATTACTGTTTGTGCATTTACAATATTCATTGATTTTTGCCATTGAAAAACGTCCAGAAATGTTTGAAGCTACTGACTGAATGAAAGGAGCTGGCATCTCACTCTCTTTGAATCTTCTTTATCATGCTAGGATTAGCAGGAAAAAGCAAAAAATTTCATAATTGCACCTTGCAATGTGGAGATATTACTGTTTGTGCATTTACAATATTCATTGATTTTTGCCATTGAAAAACATGTTTTTCATATACCAGAAATGTTTGAAGCTACTGACTGAATGAAAGGAGCTGGCATCTCACTCTTCATGCTAGGATTAGCAGGAAAAAGCAAAAAATTTCAGAATTGCACCTTGCAATGTGGAGATATTACTGTTTGTGCATTTACAATATTCATTGATTTTTGCCATTGAAAAACATGTTTTTCATATACCAGAAATGTTTGAAGCTACTGACTGAATGAAAGGAGCTGGCATCTCACTCTCTTTGAATCTTCTTTATCATGCTAGGATTAACAGGAAAAAGCAAAAAATTTCAGAATTGCACCTTGCAATGTGGAGATATTACTGTTTGTGCATTTACAATATTCATTGATTTTTGCCATTGAAAAACGTCCAGAAATGTTTGAAGCTACTGACTGAATGAAAGGAGCTGGCATCTCACTCTCTTTGAATCTTCTTTATCATGCTAGGATTAGCAGGAAAAAGCAAAAAATTTCAGAATTGCACCTTGCAATGTGGAGATATTACTGTTTGTGCATTTACAATATTCATTGATTTTTGCCATTGAAAAACATGTTTTTGATATACCAGAAATGTTTGAAGCTACTGACTGAATGAAAGGAGCTGGCATCTCACTCTCTTTGAATCTTCTTTATCATGCTAGGATTAGCAGGAAAAAGCAAAAAATTTCAGAATTGCACCTTGCAATGTGGAGATATTACTGTTTGTGCATTTACAATATTCATTGATTTTTGCCATTGAAAAACATGTTTTTCATATACCAGAAATGTTTGAAGCTACTGACTGAATGAAAGGAGCTGGCATCTCACTCTCTTTGAATCTTCTTTATCATGCTAGGATTAACAGGAAAAAGCAAAAAATTTCAGAATTGCACCTTGCAATGTGGAGATATTACTGTTTGTGCATTTACAATATTCATTGATTTTTGCCATTGAAAAACATGTTTTTCATATACCAGAAATGTTTGAAGCTACTGACTGAATGAAAGGAGCTGGCATCTCACTCTCTTTGAATCTTCTTTATCATGCTAGGATTAGCAGGAAAAAGCAAAAAATTTCAGAATTGCACCTTGCAATGTGGAGATATTACTGTTTGTGCATTTACAATATTCATTGATTTTTGCCATTGAAAAACATGTTTTTCATATACCAGAAATGTTTGAAGCTACTGACTGAATGAAAGGAGCTGGCATCTCACTCTCTTTGAATCTTCTTTATCATGCTAGGATTAGCAGGAAAAAGCAAAAAATTTCAGAATTGCACCTTGCAATGTGGAGATATTACTGTTTGTGCATTTACAATATTCATTGATTTTTGCCATTGAAAAACATGTTTTTCATATACCAGAAATGTTTGAAGCTACTGACTGAATGAAAGGAGCTGGCATCTCACTCTCTTTGAATCTTCTTTATCATGCTAGGATTAACAGGAAAAAGCAAAAAATTTCAGAATTGCACCTTGCAATGTGGAGATATTACTGTTTGTGCATTTACAATATTCATTGATTTTTGCCATTGAAAAACATGTTTTTCATATACCAGAAATGTTTGAAGCTACTGACTGAATGAAAGGAGCTGGCATCTCACTCTCTTTGAATCTTCTTTATCATGCTAGGATTAGCAGGAAAAAGCAAAGAATTTCCGAATTGCACCTTGCAATGTGGAGATATTACTGTTTGTGCATTTACAATATTCATTGATTTTTGCCATTGAAAAACGTCCAGAAATGTTTGAAGCTACTGACTGAATGAAAGGAGCTGGCATCTCACTCTCTTTGAATCTTCTTTATCATGCTAGGATTAGCAGGAAAAAGCAAAAAATTTCAGAATTGCACCTTGCAATGTGGAGATATTACTGTTTGTGCATTTACAATATTCATTGATTTTTGCCATTGAAAAACATGTTTTTCATAAACCAGAAATGTTTGAAGCTACTGACTGAATGAAAGGAGCTGGCATCTCACTCTCTTTGAATCTTCTTTATCATGCTAGGATTAGCAGGAAAAAGCAAAGAATTTCCGAATTGCACCTTGCAATGTGGAGATATTACTATTTGTGCATTTACAATATTCATTGATTTTTGCCATTGAAAAACATGTTTTTCATATACCAGAAATGTTTGAAGCTACTGACTGAATGAAAGGAGCTGGCATCTCACTCTCTTTGAATCTTCTTTATCATGCTAGGATTAGCAGGAAAAAGCAAAAAATTTCAGAATTGCACCTTGCAATGTGGAGATATTACTGTTTGTGCATTTACCATATTCATTGATTTTTGCCATTGAAAAACATGTTTTTCATATACCAGAAATGTTTGAAGCTACTGACTGAATGAAAGGAGCTGGCATCTCACTCTCTTTGAATCTTCTTTATCATGCTAGGATTAACAGGAAAAAGCAAAAAATTTCAGAATTGCACCTTGCAATGTGGAGATATTACTGTTTGTGCATTTACAATATTCATTGATTTTTGCCATTGAAAAACGTCCAGAAATGTTTGAAGCTACTGACTGAATGAAAGGAGCTGGCATCTCACTCTCTTTGAATCTTCTTTATCATGCTAGGATTAGCAGGAAAAAGCAAAAAATTTCAGAATTGCACCTTGCAATGTGGAGATATTACTGTTTGTGCATTTACAATATTCATTGATTTTTGCCATTGAAAAACATGTTTTTCATATACCAGAAATGTTTGAAGCTACTGACTGAATGAAAGGAGCTGGCATCTCACTCTCTTTGAATCTTCTTTATCATGCTAGGATTAGCAGGAAAAAGCAAAAAATTTCAGAATTGCACCTTGCAATGTGGAGATATTACTGTTTGTGCATTTACAATATTCATTGACTTTTGCCACTGAAAAACATGTTTTTCATATACCAGAAATGTTTGAAGCTACTGACTGAATGAAAGGAGCTGGCATCTCACTCTCTTTGAATCTTCTTTATCATGCTAGGATTAGCAGGAAAAAGCAAAAAATTTCAGAATTGCACCTTGCAATGTGGAGATATTACTGTTTGTGCATTTACAATATTCATTGATTTTTGCCATTGAAAAACATGTTTTTCATATACCAGAAATGTTTGAAGCTACTGACTGAATGAAAGGAGCTGGCATCTCACTCTCTTTGAATCTTCTTTATCATGCTAGGATTAACAGGAAAAAGCAAAAAATTTCAGAATTGCACCTTGCAATGTGGAGATATTACTGTTTGTGCATTTACAATATTCATTGATTTTTGCCATTGAAAAACGTCCAGAAATGTTTGAAGCTACTGACTGAATGAAAGGAGCTGGCATCTCACTCTCTTTGAATCTTCTTTATCATGCTAGGATTAGCAGGAAAAAGCAAAAAATTTCAGAATTGCACCTTGCAATGTGGAGATATTACTGTTTGTGCATTTACAATATTCATTGATTTTTGCCATTGAAAAACATGTTTTTCATATACCAGAAATGTTTGAAGCTACTGACTGAATGAAAGGAGCTGGCATCTCACTCTCTTTGAATCTTCTTTATCATGCTAGGATTAACAGGAAAAAGCAAAAAATTTCAGAATTGCACCTTGCAATGTGGAGATATTACTGTTTGTGCATTTACAATATTCATTGATTTTTGCCATTGAAAAACATGTTTTTCATATACCAGAAATGTTTGAAGCTACTGACTGAATGAAAGGAGCTGGCATCTCACTCTCTTTGAATCTTCTTTATCATGCTAGGATTAACAGGAAAAAGCAAAAAATTTCAGAATTGCACCTTGCAATGTGGAGATATTACTGTTTGTGCATTTACAATATTCATTGATTTTTGCCATTGAAAAACATGTTTTTCATATACCAGAAATGTTTGAAGCTACTGACTGAATGAAAGGAGCTGGCATCTCACTCTCTTTGAATCTTCTTTATCATGCTAGGATTAACAGGAAAAAGCAAAAAATTTCAGAATTGCACCTTGCAATGTGGAGATATTACTGTTTGTGCATTTACAATATTCATTGATTTTTGCCATTGAAAAACGTCCAGAAATGTTTGAAGCTACTGACTGAATGAAAGGAGCTGGCATCTCACTCTCTTTGAATCTTCTTTATCATGCTAGGATTAGCAGGAAAAAGCAAAAAATTTCAGAATTGCACCTTGCAATGTGGAGATATTACTGTTTGTGCATTTACAATATTCATTGATTTTTGCCATTGAAAAACATGTTTTTCATATACCAGAAATGTTTGAAGCTACTGACTGAATGAAAGGAGCTGGCATCTCACTCTCTTTGAATCTTCTTTATCATGCTAGGATTAGCAGGAAAAAGCAAAAAATTTCAGAATTGCACCTTGCAATGTGGAGATATTACTGTTTGTGCATTTACAATATTCATTGATTTTTGCCATTGAAAAACATGTTTTTCATATACCAGAAATGTTTGAAGCTACTGACTGAATGAAAGGAGCTGGCATCTCACTCTCTTTGAATCTTCTTTATCATGCTAGGATTAACAGGAAAAAGCAAAAAATTTCAGAATTGCACCTTGCAATGTGGAGATATTACTGTTTGTGCATTTACAATATTCATTGATTTTTGCCATTGAAAAACATGTTTTTCATATACCAGAAATGTTTGAAGCTACTGACTGAATGAAAGGAGCTGGCATCTCACTCTCTTTGAATCTTCTTTATCATGCTAGGATTAGCAGGAAAAAGCAAAAAATTTCAGAATTGCACCTTGCAATGTGGAGATATTACTGTTTGTGCATTTACAATATTCATTGATTTTTGCCATTGAAAAACATGTTTTTCATATACCAGAAATGTTTGAAGCTACTGACTGAATGAAAGGAGCTGGCATCTCACTCTCTTTGAATCTTCTTTATCATGCTAGGATTAACAGGAAAAAGCAAAAAATTTCAGAATTGCACCTTGCAATGTGGAGATATTACTGTTTGTGCATTTACAATATTCATTGATTTTTGCCATTGAAAAACGTCCAGAAATGTTTGAAGCTACTGACTGAATGAAAGGAGCTGGCATCTCACTCTCTTTGAATCTTCTTTATCATGCTAGGATTAGCAGGAAAAAGCAAAAAATTTCAGAATTGCACCTTGCAATGTTGAGATATTACTGTTTGTGCATTTACAATATTCATTGATTTTTGCCATTGAAAAACATGTTTTTCATATACCAGAAATGTTTGAAGCTACTGACTGAATGAAAGGAGCTGGCATCTCACTCTTTGAATCTTCTTTATCATGCTAGGATTAGCAGGAAAAAGCAAAAAATTTCAGAATTGCACCTTGCAATGTGGAGATATTACTGTTTGTGCATTTACAATATTCATTGATTTTTGCCATTGAAAAACATGTTTTTCATATACCAGAAATGTTTGAAGCTACTGACTGAATGAAAGGAGCTGGCATCTCACTCTCTTTGAATCTTCTTTATCATGCTAGGATTAACAGGAAAAAGCAAAAAATTTCAGAATTGCACCTTGCAATGTGGAGATATTACTGTTTGTGCATTTACAATATTCATTGATTTTTGCCATTGAAAAACGTCCAGAAATGTTTGAAGCTACTGACTGAATGAAAGGAGCTGGCATCTCACTCTCTTTGAATCTTCTTTATCATGCTAGGATTAGCAGGAAAAAGCAAAAAATTTCAGAATTGCACCTTGCAATGTGGAGATATTACTGTTTGTGCATTTACAATATTCATTGATTTTTGCCATTGAAAAACATGTTTTTCATATACCAGAAATGTTTGAAGCTACTGACTGAATGAAAGGAGCTGGCATCTCACTCTCTTTGAATCTTCTTTATCATGCTAGGATTAGCAGGAAAAGGCAAAAAATTTCAGAATTGCACCTTGCAATGTGGAGATATTACTGTTTGTGCATTTACAATATTCATTGATTTTTGCCATTGAAAAACATGTTTTTCATATACCAGAAATGTTTGAAGCTACTGACTGAATGAAAGGAGCTGGCATCTCACTCTCTTTGAATCTTCTTTATCATGCTAGGATTAACAGGAAAAAGCAAAAAATTTCAGAATTGCACCTTGCAATGTGGAGATATTACTGTTTGTGCATTTACAATATTCATTGATTTTTGCCATTGAAAAACGTCCAGAAATGTTTGAAGCTACTGACTGAATGAAAGGAGCTGGCATCTCACTCTCTTTGAATCTTCTTTATCATGCTAAGAGGAGCAGGAAAAAGCAAAAAATTTCAGAATTGCACCTTGCAATGCGGAGAAATTACTGTTTGTGCATTTACAATATTCATTGATTTTTGCCATTGAAAAACATCATGTTATTCATATACCAGAAATGTTTGAAGCTACTGACTGAATGAAAGGAGCTGGCATCTCACTCTCTTTGAATCTTCTTTATCATGCTAAGAGGAGCAGGAAAAAGCAAAAAATTTCAGACTTGCACCTTGCAATGCGGAGAAATTACTGTTTGTGCATTTACAATATTCATTGATTTTTGCCATTGAAAAACATCATGTTATTCATATACCAGAAATGTTTGAAGCTACTGACTGAATGAAAGGAGCTGGCATCTCACTCTCTTTGAGTATTCTTTACCATGCTAAGAGGAGCAGGAAAAAGCAAAAAATTTCAGAATTGCACCTTGCAATGCGGAGAAATTACTGTTTGTGCATTTACAATATTCATTGATTTTTGCCATTGAAAAACGTCCAGAAATGATTGAAGCTACTGACTGAATGAAAGGAGCTGGCATCTCACTCTCTTTGAATCTTCTTTATCATGCTAAGAGGAGCAGGAAAAAGCAAAAAATTTCAGAATTGCACCTTGCAATGCGGAGAAATTACTGTTTGTGCATTTACAATATTCATTGATTTTTGCCATTGAAAAACGTCCAGAAATGATTGAAGCTACTAACTGAATGAAAGGAGCTGGCATCTCACTCTCTTTGAATCTTCTTTATCATGCTAAGAGGAGCAGGAAAAAGCAAAAAATTTCAGACTTGCACCTTGCAATGCGGAGAAATTACTGTTTGTGCATTTACAATATTCATTGATTTTTGTCATTGAAAAACATCATGTTATTCATATACCAGAAATGTTTGAAGCTACTGACTGAATGAAAGGAGCTGGCATCTCACTCTCTTTGAATCTTCTTTACCATGCTAAGAGGAGCAGGAAAAAGCAAAAAATTTCAGAATTGCACCTTGCAATGCACAGAAATTACTGTTTGTGCATTTACAATATTCATTGATTTTTGCCATTGAAAAACGTCCAGAAATGATTGAAGCTACTGACTGAATGAAAGGAGCTGGCATCTCACTCTCTTTGAATCTTCTTTATCATGCTAAGAGGAGCAGGAAAAAGCAAAAAATTTCAGAATTGCACCTTGCAATGCGGAGAAATTTCAGTTTGTGCATTTACAATATTCATTGATTTTTGCCATTGAAAAACGTCCAGAAATGATTGAAGCTACTGACTGAATGAAAGGAGCTGGCATCTCACTCTCTTTGAATCTTCTTTATCATGCTAAGAGGAGCAGGAAAAAGCAAAAAATTTCAGAATTGCACCTTGCAATGCGGAGAAATTACTGTTTGTGCATTTACAATATTCATTGATTTTTGCCATTGAAAAACGTCCAGAAATGATTGAAGCTACTGACTGAATGAAAGGAGCTGGCATCTCACTCTCTTTGAATCTTCTTTATCATGCTAAGAGGAGCAGGAAAAAGCAAAAAATTTCAGAATTGCACCTTGCAATGCGGAGAAATTACTGTTTGTGCATTTACAATATTCATTGATTTTTGCCATTGAAAAACATGTTATTCATATACCAGAAATGTTTGAAGCTACTGACTGAATGAAAGGAGCTGGCACCTCACTCTCTTTGAATCTTCTTTATCATGCTAAGAGGAGCAGGAAAAAGCAAAAAATTTCAGAATTGCACCTTGCAATGCGGAGAAATTACTGTTTGTGCATTTACAATATTCATTGATTTTTGCCATTGAAAAACGTCCAGAAATGATTGAAGCTACTGACTGAATGAAAGGAGCTGGCATCTCACTCTCTTTGAATCTTCTTTATCATGCTAAGAGGAGCAGGAAAAAGCAAAAAATTTCAGAATTGCGCCTTGCAATGTGGAGATATTACTGTTTGTGCATTTACAATATTCATTGATTTTTGCCATTGAAAAACATGTTTTTCATATACCAGAAATGTTTGAAGCTACTGACTGAATGAAAGGAGCTGGCATCTCACTCTCTTTGAATCTTCTTTATCATGCTAGGATTAGCAGGAAAAAGCAAAAAATTTCAGAATTGCACCTTGCAATGTGGAGATATTACTGTTTGTGCATTTACAATATTCATTGACTTTTGCCATTGAAAAACATGTTTTTCATATACCAGAAATGTTTGAAGCTACTGACTGAATGAAAGAAGCTGGCATCTCACTCACTTTGAATCTTCTTTATCATGCTAGGATTAGCAGGAAAAAGCAAAAAATTTCAGAATTGCACCTTGCAATGTGGAGATATTACTGTTTGTGCATTTACAATATTCATTGATTTTTGCCATTGAAAAACATGTTTTTCATATACCAGAAATGTTTGAAGCTACTGACTGAATGAAAGGAGCTGGCATCTCACTCTCTTTGAATCTTCTTTATCATGCTAGGATTAACAGGAAAAAGCAAAAAATTTCAGAATTGCACCTTGCAATGTGGAGATATTACTGTTTGTGCATTTACAATATTCATTGATTTTTGCCATTGAAAAACGTCCAGAAATGTTTGAAGCTACTGACTGAATGAAAGGAGCTGGCATCTCACTCTCTTTGAATCTTCTTTATCATGCTAGGATTAGCAGGAAAAAGCAAAAAATTTCAGAATTGCACCTTGCAATGTGGAGATATTACTGTTTGTGCATTTACAATATTCATTGATTTTTGCCATTGAAAAACATGTTTTTCATATACCAGAAATGTTTGAAGCTACTGACTGAATGAAAGGAGCTGGCATCTCACTCTCTTTGAACCTTCTTTATCATGCTAGGATTAACAGGAAAAAGCAAAAAATTTCAGAATTGCACCTTGGAATGTGGAGATATTACTGTTTGTGCATTTACAATATTCATTGATTTTTGCCATTGAAAAACATGTTTTTCATATACCAGAAATGTTTGAAGCTACTGACTGAATGAAAGGAGCTGGCATCTCACTCTCTTTGAATCTTCTTTATCATGCTAGGATTAACAGGAAAAAGCAAAAAATTTCAGAATTGCACCTTGCAATGTGGAGATATTACTGTTTGTGCATTTACAATATTCATTGATTTTTGCCATTGAAAAACATGTTTTTCATATACCAGAAATGTTTGAAGCTACTGACTGAATGAAAGGAGCTGGCATCTCACTCTCTTTGAATCTTCTTTATCATGCTAGGATTAACAGGAAAAAGCAAAAAATTTCAGAATTGCACCTTGCAATGTGGAGATATTACTGTTTGTGCATTTACAATATTCATTGATTTTTGCCATTGAAAAACGTCCAGAAATGTTTGAAGCTACTGACTGAATGAAAGGAGCTGGCATGTCACTCTCTTTGAATCTTCTTTATCATGCTAGGATTAGCAGGAAAAAGCAAAACATTTCAGAATTGCACCTTGCAATGTGGAGATATTACTGTTTGTGCATTTACAATATTCATTGATTTTTGCCATTGAAAAACATGTTTTTCATATACCAGAAATGTTTGAAGCTACTGACTGAATGAAAGGAGCTGGCATCTCACTCTCTTTGAATCTTCTTTATCATGCTAGGATTAGCAGGAAAAAGCAAAAAATTTCAGAATTGCACCTTGCAATGTGGAGATATTACTGTTTGTGCATTTACAATATTCATTGATTTTTGCCATTGAAAAACGTCCAGAAATGTTTGAAGCTACTGACTGAATGAAAGGAGCTGGCATCTCACTCTCTTTGAATCTTCTTTATCATGCTAGGATTAGCAGGAAAAAGCAAAAAATTTCAGAATTGCACCTTGCAATGTGGAGATATTACTGTTTGTGCATTTACAATATTCATTGATTTTTGCCATTGAAAAACATGTTTTTCATATACCAGAAATGTTTGAAGCTACTGACTGAATGAAAGGAGCTGGCATCTCACTCTCTTTGAATCTTCTTTATCATGCTAGGATTAACAGGAAAAAGCAAAAAATTTCAGAATTGCACCTTGGAATGTGGAGATATTACTGTTTGTGCATTTACAATATTCATTGATTTTTGCCATTGAAAAACATGTTTTTCATATACCAGAAATGTTTGAAGCTACTGACTGAATGAAAGGAGCTGGCATCTCACTCTCTTTGAATCTTCTTTATCATGCTAGGATTAACAGGAAAAAGCAAAAAATTTCAGAATTGCACCTTGCAATGTGGAGATATTACTGTTTGTGCATTTACAATATTCATTGATTTTTGCCATTGAAAAACATGTTTTTCATATACCAGAAATGTTTGAAGCTACTGACTGAATGAAAGGAGCTGGCATCTCACTCTCTTTGAATCTTCTTTATCATGCTAGGATTAACAGGAAAAAGCAAAAAATTTCAGAATTGCACCTTGCAATGTGGAGATATTACTGTTTGTGCATTTACAATATTCATTGATTTTTGCCATTGAAAAACGTCCAGAAATGTTTGAAGCTACTGACTGAATGAAAGGAGCTGGCATCTCACTCTCTTTGAATCTTCTTTATCATGCTAGGATTAGCAGGAAAAAGCAAAACATTTCAGAATTGCACCTTGCAATGTGGAGATATTACTGTTTGTGCATTTACAATATTCATTGATTTTTGCCATTGAAAAACATGTTTTTCATATACCAGAAATGTTTGAAGCTACTGACTGAATGAAAGGAGCTGGCATCTCACTCTCTTTGAATCTTCTTTATCATGCTAGGATTAGCAGGAAAAAGCAAAAAATTTCAGAATTGCACCTTGCAATGTGGAGATATTACTGTTTGTGCATTTACAATATTCATTGATTTTTGCCATTGAAAAACATGTTTTTCATATACCAGAAATGTTTGAAGCTACTGACTGAATGAAAGCAGCTGGCATCTCACTCTCTTTGAATCTTCTTTATCATGCTAGGATTAACAGGAAAAAGCAAAAAATTTCAGAATTGCACCTTGCAATGTGGAGATATTACTGTTTGTGCATTTACAATATTCATTGATTTTTGCCATTGAAAAACATGTTTTTCATATACCAGAAATGTTTGAAGCTACTGACTGAATGAAAGGAGCTGGCATCTCACTCTCTTTGAATCTTCTTTATCATGCTAGGATTAGCAGGAAAAAGCAAAAAATTTCAGAATTGCACCTTGCAATGTGGAGATATTACTGTTTGTGCATTTACAATATTCATTGATTTTTGCCATTGAAAAACATGTTTTTCATATACCAGAAATGTTTGAAGCTACTGACTGAATGAAAGGAGCTGGCATCTCACTCTCTTTGAATCTTCTTTATCATGCTAGGATTAACAGGAAAAAGCAAAAAATTTCAGAATTGCACCTTGCAATGTGGAGATATTACTGTTTGTGCATTTACAATATTCATTGATTTTTGCCATTGAAAAACGTCCAGAAATGTTTGAAGCTACTGACTGAATGAAAGGAGCTGGCATCTCACTCTCTTTGAATCTTCTTTATCATGCTAGGATTAGCAGGAAAAAGCAAAAAATTTCAGAATTGCACCTTGCAATGTGGAGATATTACTGTTTGTGCATTTACAATATTCATTGATTTTTGCCATTGAAAAACATGTTTTTCATATACCAGAAATGTTTGAAGCTACTGACTGAATGAAAGGAGCTGGCATCTCACTCTCTTTGAATCTTCTTTATCATGCTAGGATTAACAGGAAAAAGCAAAAAATTTCAGAATTGCACCTTGGAATGTGGAGATATTACTGTTTGTGCATTTACAATATTCATTGATTTTTGCCATTGAAAAACATGTTTTTCATATACCAGAAATGTTTGAAGCTACTGACTGAATGAAAGGAGCTGGCATCTCACTCTCTTTGAATCTTCTTTATCATGCTAGGATTAACAGGAAAAAGCAAAAAATTTCAGAATTGCACCTTGCAATGTGGAGATATTACTGTTTGTGCATTTACAATATTCATTGATTTTTGCCATTGAAAAACATGTTTTTCATATACCAGAAATGTTTGAAGCTACTGACTGAATGAAAGGAGCTGGCATCTCACTCTCTTTGAATCTTCTTTATCATGCTAGGATTAACAGGAAAAAGCAAAAAATTTCAGAATTGCACCTTGCAATGTGGAGATATTACTGTTTGTGCATTTACAATATTCATTGATTTTTGCCATTGAAAAACGTCCAGAAATGTTTGAAGCTACTGACTGAATGAAAGGAGCTGGCATCTCACTCTCTTTGAATCTTCTTTATCATGCTAGGATTAGCAGGAAAAAGCAAAACATTTCAGAATTGCACCTTGCAATGTGGAGATATTACTGTTTGTGCATTTACAATATTCATTGATTTTTGCCATTGAAAAACATGTTTTTCATATACCAGAAATGTTTGAAGCTACTGACTGAATGAAAGGAGCTGGCATCTCACTCTCTTTGAATCTTCTTTATCATGCTAGGATTAGCAGGAAAAAGCAAAAAATTTCAGAATTGCACCTTGCAATGTGGAGATATTACTGTTTGTGCATTTACAATATTCATTGATTTTTGCCATTGAAAAACGTCCAGAAATGTTTGAAGCTACTGACTGAATGAAAGGAGCTGGCATCTCACTCTCTTTGAATCTTCTTTATCATGCTAGGATTAGCAGGAAAAAGCAAAAAATTTCAGAATTGCACCTTGCAATGTGGAGATATTACTGTTTGTGCATTTACAATATTCATTGATTTTTGCCATTGAAAAACATGTTTTTCATATACCAGAAATGTTTGAAGCTACTGACTGAATGAAAGGAGCTGGCATCTCACTCTCTTTGAATCTTCTTTATCATGCTAGGATTAACAGGAAAAAGCAAAAAATTTCAGAATTGCACCTTGGAATGTGGAGATATTACTGTTTGTGCATTTACAATATTCATTGATTTTTGCCATTGAAAAACATGTTTTTCATATACCAGAAATGTTTGAAGCTACTGACTGAATGAAAGGAGCTGGCATCTCACTCTCTTTGAATCTTCTTTATCATGCTAGGATTAACAGGAAAAAGCAAAAAATTTCAGAATTGCACCTTGCAATGTGGAGATATTACTGTTTGTGCATTTACAATATTCATTGATTTTTGCCATTGAAAAACATGTTTTTCATATACCAGAAATGTTTGAAGCTACTGACTGAATGAAAGGAGCTGGCATCTCACTCTCTTTGAATCTTCTTTATCATGCTAGGATTAACAGGAAAAAGCAAAAAATTTCAGAATTGCACCTTGCAATGTGGAGATATTACTGTTTGTGCATTTACAATATTCATTGATTTTTGCCATTGAAAAACGTCCAGAAATGTTTGAAGCTACTGACTGAATGAAAGGAGCTGGCATCTCACTCTCTTTGAATCTTCTTTATCATGCTAGGATTAGCAGGAAAAAGCAAAACATTTCAGAATTGCACCTTGCAATGTGGAGATATTACTGTTTGTGCATTTACAATATTCATTGATTTTTGCCATTGAAAAACATGTTTTTCATATACCAGAAATGTTTGAAGCTACTGACTGAATGAAAGGAGCTGGCATCTCACTCTCTTTGAATCTTCTTTATCATGCTAGGATTAGCAGGAAAAAGCAAAAAATTTCAGAATTGCACCTTGCAATGTGGAGATATTACTGTTTGTGCATTTACAATATTCATTGATTTTTGCCATTGAAAAACATGTTTTTCATATACCAGAAATGTTTGAAGCTACTGACTGAATGAAAGCAGCTGGCATCTCACTCTCTTTGAATCTTCTTTATCATGCTAGGATTAACAGGAAAAAGCAAAAAATTTCAGAATTGCACCTTGCAATGTGGAGATATTACTGTTTGTGCATTTACAATATTCATTGATTTTTGCCATTGAAAAACATGTTTTTCATATACCAGAAATGTTTGAAGCTACTGACTGAATGAAAGGAGCTGGCATCTCACTCTCTTTGAATCTTCTTTATCATGCTAGGATTAGCAGGAAAAAGCAAAAAATTTCAGAATTGCACCTTGCAATGTGGAGATATTACTGTTTGTGCATTTACAATATTCATTGATTTTTGCCATTGAAAAACATGTTTTTCATATACCAGAAATGTTTGAAGCTACTGACTGAATGAAAGGAGCTGGCATCTCACTCTCTTTGAATCTTCTTTATCATGCTAGGATTAACAGGAAAAAGCAAAAAATTTCAGAATTGCACATTGCAATGTGGAGATATTACTGTTTGTGCATTTACAATATTCATTGATTTTCGCCATTGAAAAACGTCCAGAAATGTTTGAAGCTACTGACTGAATGAAAGGAGCTGGCATCTCACTCTCTTTGAATCTTCTTTATCATGCTAGGATTAGCAGGAAAAAGCAAAAAATTTCAGAATTGCACCTTGCAATGTTGAGATATTACTGTTTGTGCATTTACAATATTCATTGATTTTTGCCATTGAAAAACATGTTTTTCATATACCAGAAATGTTTGAAGCTACTGACTGAATGAAAGGAGCTGGCATCTCACTCTTTGAATCTTCTTTATCATGCTAGGATTAGCAGGAAAAAGCAAAAAATTTCAGAATTGCACCTTGCAATGTGGAGATATTACTGTTTGTGCATTTACAATATTCATTGATTTTTGCCATTGAAAAACATGTTTTTCATATACCAGAAATGTTTGAAGCTACTGACTGAATGAAAGGAGCTGGCATCTCACTCTCTTTGAATCTTCTTTATCATGCTAGGATTAGCAGGAAAAAGCAAAAAATTTCAGAATTGCACCTTGCAATGTGGAGATATTACTGTTTGTGCATTTACAATATTCATTGATTTTTGCCATTGAAAAACATGTTTTTCATATACCAGAAATGTTTGAAGCTACTGACTGAATGAAAGGAGCTGGCATCTCACTCTCTTTGAATCTTCTTTATCATGCTAGGATTAACAGGAAAAAGCAAAAAATTTCAGAATTGCACCTTGCAGCAATGTGGAGATATTACTGTTTGTGCATTTACAATATTCATTGATTTTTGCCATTGAAAAACGTCCAGAAATGTTTGAAGCTACTGACTGAATGAAAGGAGCTGGCATCTCACTCTCTTTGAATCTTCTTTATCATGCTAGGATTAGCAGGAAAAAGCAAAAAATTTCAGAATTGCACCTTGCAATGTGGAGATATTACTGTTTGTGCATTTACAATATTCATTGATTTTTGCCATTGAAAAACATCATGTTATTCATATACCAGAAATGTTTGAAGCTACTGACTGAATGAAAGGAGCTGGCATCTCACTCTCTTTGAATCTTCTTTATCATGCTAGGATTAGCAGGAAAAAGCAAAAAATTTCCGAATTGCACCTTGCAATGTGGAGATATTACTGTTTGTGCATTTACAATATTCATTGATTTTTGCCATTGAAAAACATGTTTTTCATATACCAGAAATGTTTGAAGCTACTGACTGAATGAAAGGAGCTGGCATCTCACTCTCTTTGAATCTTCTTTATCATGCTAGGATTAGCAGGAAAAAGCAAAAAATTTCAGAATTGCACCTTGCAATGTGGAGATATTACTGTTTGTGCATTTACAATATTCATTGATTTTTGCCATTGAAAAACATGTTTTTCATATACCAGAAATGTTTGAAGCTACTGACTGAATGAAAGGAGCTGGCATCTCACTCTCTTTGAATCTTCTTTATCATGCTAGGATTAACAGGAAAAAGCAAAAATTTCAGAATTGCACCTTGCAATGTGGAGATATTACTGTTTGTGCATTTACAATATTCATTGATTTTTGCCATTGAAAAACGTCCAGAAATGTTTGAAGCTACTGACTGAATGAAAGGAGCTGGCATCTCACTCTCTTTGAATCTTCTTTATCATGCTAGGATTAACAGGAAAAAGCAAAAAATTTCCGAATTGCACCTTGCAATGTGGAGATATTACTGTTTGTGCATTTACAATATTCATTGATTTTTGCCATTGAAAAACATGTTTTTCATATACCAGAAATGTTTGAAGCTACTGACTGAATGAAAGGAGCTGGCATCTCACTCTCTTTGAATCTTCTTTATCATGCTAGGATTAGCAGGAAAAAGCAAAAAATTTCAGAATTGCACCTTGCAATGTGGAGATATTACTGTTTGTGCATTTACAATATTCATTGATTTTTGCCATTGAAAAACATGTTTTTCATATACCAGAAATGTTTGAAGCTACTGACTGAATGAAAGGAGCTGGCATCTCACTCTCTTTGAATCTTCTTTATCATGCTAGGATTAGCAGGAAAAAGCAAAAAATTTCAGAATTGCACCTTGCAATGTGGAGATATTACTGTTTGTGCATTTACAATATTCATTGATTTTTGCCATTGAAAAACATGTTTTTCATATACCAGAAATGTTTGAAGCTACTGACTGAATGAAAGGAGCTGGCATCTCACTCTCTTTGAATCTTCTTTATCATGCTAGGATTAACAGGAAAAAGCAAAAAATTTCAGAATTGCACCTTGCAATGTGGAGATATTACTGTTTGTGCATTTACAATATTCATTGATTTTTGCCATTGAAAAACGTCCAGAAATGTTTGAAGCTACTGACTGAATGAAAGGAGCTGGCATCTCACTCTCTTTGAATCTTCTTTATCATGCTAGGATTAGCAGGAAAAAGCAAAAAATTTCAGAATTGCACCTTGCAATGTGGAGATATTACTGTTTGTGCATTTACAATATTCATTGATTTTTGCCATTGAAAAACATGTTTTTCATATACCAGAAATGTTTGAAGCTACTGACTGAATGAAAGGAGCTGGCATCTCACTCTTTGAATCTTCTTTATCATGCTAGGATTAGCAGGAAAAAGCAAAAAAATTCAGAATTGCACCTTGCAATGTGGAGATATTACTGTTTGTGCATTTACAAAATTCATTGATTTTTGCCATTGAAAAACATGTTTTTCATATACCAGAAATGTTTGAAGCTACTGACTGAATGAAAGGAGCTGGCATCTCACTCTCTTTGAATCTTCTTTATCATGCTAGGATTAACAGGAAAAAGCAAAAAATTTCAGAATTGCACCTTGCAATGTGGAGATATTACTGTTTGTGCATTTACAATATTCATTGATTTTTGCCATTGAAAAACGTCCAGAAATGTTTGAAGCTACTGACTGAATGAAAGGAGCTGGCATCTCACTCTCTTTGAATCTTCTTTATCATGCTAGGATTAGCAGGAAAAAGCAAAAAATTTCAGAATTGCACCTTGCAATGTGGAGATATTACTGTTTGTGCATTTACAATATTCATTGATTTTTGCCATTGAAAAACATGTTTTTCATATACCAGAAATGTTTGAAGCTACTGACTGAATGAAAGGAGCTGGCATCTCACTCTCTTTGAATCTTCTTTATCATGCTAGGATTAGCAGGAAAAAGCAAAAAATTTCAGAATTGCACCTTGCAATGTGGAGATATTACTGTTTGTGCATTTACAATATTCATTGATTTTTGCCATTGAAAAACATGTTTTTCATATACCAGAAATGTTTGAAGCTACTGACTGAATGAAAGGAGCTGGCATCTCACTCTCTTTGAATCTTCTTTATCATGCTAGGATTAACAGGAAAAAGCAAAAAATTTCAGAATTGCACCTTGCAATGTGGAGATATTACTGTTTGTGCATTTACAATATTCATTGATTTTTGCCATTGAAAAACATGTTTTTCAAATACCCAGAAATGTTTGAAGCTACTGACTGAATGAAAGGAGCTGGCATCTCTCTCTTTGAATCTTCTTTATCATGCTAGGATTAGCAGGAAAAAGCAAAAAATTTCAGAATTGCACCTTGCAATGTGGAGATATTACTGTTTGTGCATTTACAATATTCATTGATTTTTGCCATTGAAAAAATCATGTTTTTCATATACCAGAAATGTTTGAAGCTACTGACTGAATGAAAGGAGCTGGCATCTCACTCTCTTTGAATCTTCTTTATCATGCTAGGATTAGCTGGAAAAAGCAAAAAATTTCAGAATTGCACCTTGCAATGTGGAGATATTACTGTTTGTGCATTTACAATATTCATTGATTTTTGCCATTGAAAAACATGTTTTTCATATACCAGAAATGTTTGAAGCTACTGACTGAATGAAAGGAGCTGGCATCTCACTCTCTTTGAATCTTCTTTATCATGCTAGGATTAGCAGGAAAAAGCAAAAAATTTCAGAATTGCACCTTGCAATGTGGAGATATTACTGTTTGTGCATTTACAATATTCATTGATTTTTGCCATTGAAAAACATGTTTTTCATATACCAGAAATGTTTGAAGCTACTGACTGAATGAAAGGAGCTGACATCTCACTCTTTGAATCTTCTTTATCATGCTAGGATTAGCAGGAAAAAGCAAAAAATTTCAGAATTGCACCTTGCAATGTGGAGATATTACTGTTTGTGCATTTACAATATTCATTGATTTTTGCCATTGAAAAACATGTTTTTCATATACCAGAAATGTTTGAAGCTACTGACTGAATGAAAGGAGCTGGCATCTCACTCTCTTTGAATCTTCTTTATCATGCTAGGATTAACAGGAAAAAGCAAAAAATTTCAGAATTGCACCTTGCAATGTGGAGATATTACTGTTTGTGCATTTACAATATTCATTGATTTTTGCCATTGAAAAACGTCCAGAAATGTTTGAAGCTACTGACTGAATGAAAGGAGCTGGCATCTCACTCTCTTTGAATCTTCTTTATCATGCTAGGATTAGCAGGAAAAAGCAAAAAATTTCAGAATTGCACCTTGCAATGTGGAGATATTACTGTTTGTGCATTTACAATATTCATTGATTTTTGCCATTGAAAAACATGTTTTTCATATACCAGAAATGTTTGAAGCTACTGACTGAATGAAAGGAGCTGGCATCTCACTCTCTTTGAATCTTCTTTATCATGCTAGGATTAGCAGGAAAAAGCAAAAAATTTCAGAATTGCACCTTGCAATGTGGAGATATTACTGTTTGTGCATTTACAAGATTCATTGATTTTTGCCATTGAAAAACATGTTTTTCATATACCAGAAATGTTTGAAGCTACTGACTGAATGAAAGGAGCTGGCATCTCACTCTCTTTGAATCTTCTTTATCATGCTAGGATTAACAGGAAAAAGCAAAAAATTTCAGAATTGCACCTTGCAATGTGGAGATATTACTGTTTGTGCATTTACAATATTCATTGATTTTTGCCATTGAAAAACATGTTTTTCATATACCAGAAATGTTTGAAGCTACTGACTGAATGAAAGGAGCTGGCATCTCACTCTCTTTGAATCTTCTTTATCATGCTAGGATTAGCAGGAAAAAGCAAAGAATTTCCGAATTGCACCTTGCAATGTGGAGATATTACTGTTTGTGCATTTACAATATTCATTGATTTTTGCCATTGAAAAACGTCCAGAAATGTTTGAAGCTACTGACTGAATGAAAGGAGCTGGCATCTCACTCTCTTTGAATCTTCTTTATCATGCTAGGATTAGCAGGAAAAAGCAAAAAATTTCAGAATTGCACCTTGCAATGTGGAGATATTACTGTTTGTGCATTTACAATATTCATTGATTTTTGCCATTGAAAAACATGTTTTTCATATACCAGAAATGTTTGAAGCTACTGACTGAATGAAAGGAGCTGGCATCTCACTCTCTTTGAATCTTCTTTATCATGCTAGGATTAGCAGGAAAAAGCAAAGAATTTCCGAATTGCACCTTGCAATGTGGAGATATTACTGTTTGTGCATTTACAATATTCATTGATTTTTGCCATTGAAAAACATGTTTTTCATATACCAGAAATGTTTGAAGCTACTGACTGAATGAAAGGAGCTGGCATCTCACTCTCTTTGAATCTTCTTTATCATGCTAGGATTAGCAGGAAAAAGCAAAAAATTTCAGAATTGCACCTTGCAATGTGGAGATATTACTGTTTGTGCATTTACAATATTCATTGATTTTTGCCATTGAAAAACATGTTTTTCATATACCAGAAATGTTTGAAGCTACTGACTGAATGAAAGGAGCTGGCATCTCACTCTCTTTGAATCTTCTTTATCATGCTAGGATTAGCAGGAAAAAGCAAAAAATTTCAGAATTGCACCTTGCAATGTGGAGATATTACTGTTTGTGCATTTACAATATTCATTGATTTTTGCCATTGAAAAACATGTTTTTCATATACCAGAAATGTTTGAAGCTACTGACTGAATGAAAGGAGCTGGCATCTCACTCTCTTTGAATCTTCTTTATCATGCTAGGATTAACAGGAAAAAGCAAAAAATTTCAGAATTGCACCTTGCAATGTGGAGATATTACTGTTTGTGCATTTACAATATTCATTGATTTTTGCCATTGAAAAACGTCCAGAAATGTTTGAAGCTACTGACTGAATGAAAGGAGCTGGCATCTCACTCTCTTTGAATCTTCTTTATCATGCTAGGATTAGCAGGAAAAAGCAAAAAATTTCAGAATTGCACCTTGCAATGTGGAGATATTACTGTTTGTGCATTTACAATATTCATTGATTTTTGCCATTGAAAAACATGTTTTTCATATACCAGAAATGTTTGAAGCTACTGACTGAATGAAAGGAGCTGGCATCTCACTCTTTGAATCTTCTTTATCATGCTAGGATTAGCAGGAAAAAGCAAAAAAATTCAGAATTGCACCTTGCAATGTGGAGATATTACTGTTTGTGCATTTACAAAATTCATTGATTTTTGCCATTGAAAAACATGTTTTTCATATACCAGAAATGTTTGAAGCTACTGACTGAATGAAAGGAGCTGGCATCTCACTCTCTTTGAATCTTCTTTATCATGCTAGGATTAACAGGAAAAAGCAAAAATTTCAGAATTGCACCTTGCAATGTGGAGATATTACTGTTTGTGCATTTACAATATTCATTGATTTTTGCCATTGAAAAACGTCCAGAAATGTTTGAAGCTACTGACTGAATGAAAGGAGCTGGCATCTCACTCTCTTTGAATCTTCTTTATCATGCTAGGATTAGCAGGAAAAAGCAAAAAATTTCAGAATTGCACCTTGCAATGTGGAGATATTACTGTTTGTGCATTTACAATATTCATTGATTTTTGCCATTGAAAAACATGTTTTTCATATACCAGAAATGTTTGAAGCTACTGACTGAATGAAAGGAGCTGGCATCTCACTCTCTTTGAATCTTCTTTATCATGCTAGGATTAGCAGGAAAAAGCAAAAAATTTCAGAATTGCACCTTGCAATGTGGAGATATTACTGTTTGTGCATTTACAATATTCATTGATTTTTGCCATTGAAAAACATGTT